>NC_085990.1:7897500-8037500 GCF_030014385.1 Trichomycterus rosablanca | reverse complement strand
TTTAAAACAGACAGAAAAATTTAAAAAGACAGACAGACAGTGAGATGTAAGAGATCGCACAGACAGACAGTCAGACTGACAAATACAGTTTGAATGACAGATACAGTTGTACAGACAGAAAGTTGGACAGACAAATAGAGTTGAAGTGACAATTACAGTTGGATTTACAGTCAGACTGACTGACAGATACAGTTGTATAGACAGATACAGTTAGACAGACTAATACAGTTGGACTGACAAACACAATTGGAATGACATACAGTTTGACATACATACAATTTGGCAGACATTCAGTTGGGCAGACAATTAGAGATGTAGTGACAATTACAGCTGGACTTACAGTCAGACTGACAAATACAGTTGTACAGACAGATACACTTAGACAGACCAACACAGTTGGACAAACAGTTGGACTGACAAATACAATTGAAATGACATATAGCTGGACAGACAGATACAGTTGGACAGACAGATAGTTGGACTGAGAGATACAGCTTGACAGACAGACAGTTGGATAGACAGGACATTCATTTAACTCATTAATTAGAGTGTCCACATAGTTTTCCCACAGATACTGTAGAAAGTAGTAATTCAAAGTGTGAGCTATTCTTTTTACTGACAGATTTATAAAAAATGACCAACATCTATATTTATTTAATTATTACAAGTCATTAGTTTTTAAAAAGATTTTATGGTCACTGTCACAGTGGGTCTGGAGCCTTTCTGAAAACATTGAAGATAATACCCAAGCTGCCACCCCATTATATAAACTACAAATGTAATTTTAATACGTTTAGCAGAGAGCTGCTGGAGAAGAGCTCAGCTGCTTTCCCAGACGACCACCCGATTCATCCGAAAGTGATGGAGAACGCACTCTTCCTCCACCAAAGAGACCCAAAGTCCAGGTAAAGTTAAATGCAGATTATGTTAGATGTCTTTTGGTCATTGCTTCCCACCATTAATTCACTTCACTTCTACCTAGTAATGCATTCATTTAAATTTTGTACCGCCAGGATTCGTTGACCAGTGCCCCAACTTCGACACATTCGACAGGGACTACAGCTTCTACACCTCACCCGACCTCAAGCAACACCCATTCTCGGGAAAGTGACAATGAAGATGGTCAATCACAAGCCAGCCGCAGCTCGGCTGGTGGAAGCTTGGCTAATAGTAGCAGTAGCATTAGCAGTGGACGGGACATCGATCAGGACAATCGATCGTCCTCGCCGAGTCTCACTGGCTCACCATTGGCTAGTTTGGACTCTGAATCAGACTCGCCAGACTCACCAAAGCAAGCAGTTAAATCGAAAGAAGGAGTGGGTCCTAAATCAGGAGGAGTAGCAAAAGGGGGTGATAGTGGGGGTGTAGAACCTAGGGACACTGAGGAATGTGTTGAGATTGATTCATCGCCGTTGAAATCACCTTCATCTGTTGGTCCACTGACTGACAGCAGGAAGTCATACTTTGCGATTGAGTCAAAAATGCAGCCCAAGATGGAGTTCTCCGGCCCTTTGAGCGATGAAGCGTTTCATGGCTGCAGCCGCATCAGTGTCAACCCCAAAATTTCCTCTCAGTGTGGAGGAAAGACAATTGGGGGTGGGGAGTATCCACAAGGAAGTATCAGTTTAAGCCACTCCCCTTCATCTGCACTCCCACCTCCACCAGCTCTCAAACCTCTGGATACAGGGCCAGGGACTCCAGGGGATGTGAAACTAGAAAAGGTGGAAAAATGTGACAAGACTCCACCCTCTCTTATGCCACAGGCCACCTCCTTACCTCAGCAGGCCCCACCCACCAGACACCCGCATCACTATAGTCCTACTACATGGTCAGGCAATGCTGCTGGTTGCTCTGGAAATTGGGGTTATTCACGTTATCCAGGTGTCCATCATGCACCTGTGCAACAGCAACAACTGCCCTCAGTTTACAACCCCCCTTCTTCTAACCGTCACAATTCCCATCCTCCCTACCTGCCTCACCCACACCCAGCCCACACACAACCACCCCAAACGCAACCACCTCACTCACACAGGGACTACATGCCACGGTATTCCAGTCTGATTGAGAGGGAAAGGTCTCCAAGAGACCTTGGGATCAAAGATGGCACTGCCACTGCTGCTGGTGCAGCCACCAGTTCTAATTCAGGAACTGATTTTGGTACTACAGTGCCTGGACAGAACCGAGATTTTGGAGTACTAAACCGAGATGGGCTTTCCGTAGGTCGGGAATTCCGACCCATGTTCCGAGAGCGTGATGCTACAAGAGACTTTCCCTTGCAGAACCAGAACCAGCAACACATAGCACAGAATCGGGACTTTGGACCTGGAGTGGCATGTGCTCCAGGAGGTACAAGTGGGTGTCACCCAAGAGATAAAGAGGGGAGATGGGGTGAGTTTGCAGGGCAGATTAGGGAAACAGGGAGTAGCAACAATACAGGTAGCACCTCAAGCACTAACTTATCATCTAGCTCCCCGCAGAACATCTCAGCCACACCAAACAAAGACTTTCAGGCTTCAGTGGAGCAAGTGGTTCAAGGGCCATGCTCCCAAGGCCCCTCTTCTGGGTCAGATCCTTCCACTACTGCACAATTTTTAAGGGAATACCCCCCATCAGGGGCCAAGGAATATCCTCCAACAGGGGCTCAACCTTCTGTTCCTCATCCTGGTTCTTCCAGAGAATACCCAAGTCCCACTGGAATTCCTGCAAATCTCGGCCGGGATTTTGCTGGAGGACCTCCAGTTTCCCACTCGCATTACATGGTCCAATCGGGCTTGGGTGTTCAATCCAGAGAGCGTGAAAGAGAAAGAGAGAGAGAAAGCATTGCTCCATCTTCCCTTTATTCCAATCGCAGTCATCCACCACCTCTTTCCCCATCTTCATCTTCCTCCGGACATGGAAATTCCTCTCTTACCTCCTTTCCTCCAACTTCCCACAGCCAGCAACCTTTGCCGCAACCTACTTCGACACTCCCAGCCAGTCAGACTCGCCCAGGGCAGTACCCTTTGTCCAATCAGAGTCCGCCAACTCCTCATTCTCCACTTCCTAGCCCTTCAAAAAATCAGATGGGAGGAATTCCACCCTTTACATCACCTTCTGCACCCTCTGCCTCAGGTGTGGTCACTTCCAGTCTTTCCGGGTGCAGACCTGCCCCTTATCACAGCACTTTAAACAGTAATGTCCCTTTTTCTGGCACTTACCATGGCAACAATAGCCACAGCAACACTTCAACAGCCAACAATACAAATAGCAACAGTAGTGCTACCAGTAATGTGCAGTTGCATTCACCTCCGCCCTCTAAAATCCAACCACATCTCTGCAACCCGGTAGTTCCACCTAGTAATGCGTCGACAGGAGCAGATGGACCAGCTGACTCTTCATCTTGCCCCCAGCCACCGCCTGTCATAAAGGAGGAGCCAATAGAAGAAAGAGTGGAGACTGAGAGTCCACCTACTGTCCTCAGAAGCCCCTCCCCTGAGCCAAAGCCAATCGATATTCCAATTCATGCCAGCCAATCAGCTCGGTAAGACATTTAATTAGGCATAACATTTTGGACTGCTGTTCTGATCACTAATGTAAGCTTAAAGAAATAAACAATATGGACACTCAGGTCATGTAGAAATCTACTAAGCTAGCGGACTACTGCCTAAACCACAACCACGAGTCACAAGTCTGAGTCTCTGTGGTGCCTTGGTCCTTGCCAGGTTCTTGACAGATACAAGTTTTGTGCAACCAGCAGAAGTTGTCAGAGAGCACAGGGAAACAGACTACAAATAATAAACACAACAGTATATTGTCTTTACTTTTGATACTGTTCGTAGCTAAGTATCAGTCTATCCAAGGTCCTGGGTTCGATTCCCAGGTGGAGCAGTCCGTGTCCTTTCTGTGTGGAGTTTGCATATTCTCCCGTGTCTGCGTGGGTTTACTCCCACAGTCCAAAGACATGTAAGTGAGGTGAATTGAAGATACAAAATTGTCCATAACTGTGTTTGACATTAACACTTGAACTGATAAATCTCAGGGTGAATCTCAGTTGTAGCCTAGTGGTTATGGTACTGGACTAGTAATCAGAAGGTTGCTAGTTCAAGCCAGAAGACTGGCAAGTCGCCACTTGTGTACGGAGCGTTGTGTACGGAGAGACACACCCTGAGAGCACTCTTTTCTCATCTCTGTGCAGGCGCCATCAATCAGCCAGCAGAGGTCGTAATTGCACCAGTCATGGGAGAGAGACCCCATCCGGGTTAGTCCCGCCCATATATGAACAACAGGCCAATTGTTGTTCATGTGGCCGCTTAGCCTTAGCCGTCAGGCAGAGCTGAGATTCGATACGATGTATTCGAGATCCAGCTCTGGTTCCAGTGTGTGTTTTTACCGCTGCGCCACCTGAGCGGCCGTGGTGCCAGCCTCTTAAGTGGATAGACTGTTACTTTTTACTTGCTCCAATATTTTCCAAGATTTTCATGACCGTATAAACCTTGTGTACATTTCAGGTTCCACAGGGTTCTAGATCGTGGCAGTGCAAATTCCTGTGCACGTACCGATGTTCTCTTCATCCCGCTGGATGGATCTAAACTGTGGAAAAAAAGAAACGAGGCAATAGAACGGGCCCGACGAGAGGTGGAGCAGCGAGCCCGGGAACTGAGAGAGAAAGAGAGAGAACGAGAGAGGGAGAGAGAAAGAGAGAGAGAGCGAGAGAGAGACCTGGAAAGGCACTTGCAGGTAAGTACATAACTTATGACACCTTAGGGGTAGGGTGAGGTGATAAACAAATTCATGGCTTTTATTTGTAGCACAAATTTGGTTTCGTGGGTGCCCCAAACTACTTTTTTCAAGTTCATGTTGGGTTACTAAAGGTATCAGAAATCTAAAAATCGCTGTAGGACCAAATGGAGAGAAGAGGTCAATTATCCAACAGTCATTTTAACAGGTTAACATAATTTGTTGCTTTGTATCTTCCTCTGTTTTTAGCAGAAAGAGAGTAACCCAGGTGCTGTCCCCCGTCAGGGTTCGTCTCTCTTCTTCTCACCTTCCTCCTCCATTATTCTGGATCCTTCCTCATCCTCTTCTTCCTGCGTAAACCCTACCCATCACACTGCCCATCACCCACCCCACTCACTCCACCCTTCCCATGCCCACTCTCTCCATCCTTCCATCCCTCACTCCATCCCTCACTCGCTTCTCCTTCCATCTGTTGGGGGTCTTGGTCCATATCTAGGACCTGACACGCCAGCCTTGAGGACTCTGAGCGAATATGCCCGTCCTCATACAATGTCACCACTTGGTCATGCCAGTCGAGCCCCAGCTCATTTTCACCCCTATCCACATCCACACTCTCACCCTCACGTCCACCCCTCCCTGTTTCTACCCCAGTTCCAAAACCCTGCCCTTGCTCATCCGCATCACCTTCCTGCCGATGCTGCCACTGCTGCGGCCATCCTTGGATTCCTTTATGGATCTGGACTGGAGGGAGGCCACGGCCATCCAGGAGCAGCGCATGTGACAGGGCCCGGGCCAGGTGGAATGGCAGGTCTGGGGGCTGGCCTTGGAGGGGTGGGGTTTCCCCATGTGGCTGCTCACAGAGAGCGAGTGAAGTCTGGGTTTGACTTCAAGAGTGAATTTGACTCGCATACACACTCTCATTCACATGCTTTACTGCTAGGGGGCGGGGCCGGGAATGGAGCATCAGCCAGTGATGTAGCCATTTATGGGACACCTCCACCTCCAGCACCGCCCCCTCCGGTCCTCGCTACAGTGGCAAGAAATCCAAATCCCATCCCTCAGCCTTTATCAACTCCACCCACTTCCTCTTTATTACCACCATCTCTTCCCAGCCATGCCCCTCCCACAGTTACCCCCACAGGTCCAGCCCCTCCTCCGCCTCCTCCTGCCCCCCCTCCACCTCCGCCCCCTCCTACGTCCTCTTCTCTCCATCTCCCCTCACCTCACTCCTCCCATCCCACCCAGCCCCCTGCACCTGAAGGTTACTCCACCCCAATTCGGACTTCACCCAGTACAGAGAGAGCTCGGAGTGTGGAGAGAGAGAGGGAGAGAGAAAGAGTTCACTCAAGTGGAGAGAGAGAACGAGGAGCATCTACTGGAGGAGGAGGAAGTGGAGGAGGTGTCACAACATCTGGGGCTTCTACAGGAGGCAGTTCTTCAGGAGGAGGCAATGCAGGAGAACCTCTGGGGCGACTGCAGATGTTGAACGTGACTCCACATCATCACCAGCACTCACACATTCACTCTCACCTGCATCTACATCAGCAAGATACAGGTAACTATCACACACACACACACAAACACACACATGTGCACACACTAAGGTCTTCAGACTGACCAGGGTAGGAACAGGTGGACAGATTCAGAGAGTTCAGGTCTAGGGCCAAGTAGATGTAATTTACATTTTCAGCATTTAGCAGACGCTTTTACCCTAAGCGATGTACAGTTGTAAAAGTATCCAATCTAAGCAATTGAGGGTTAAGGGCCTTGCTCAAAGGCCCAACAGTGGCAACTTGCCAGTGGTCTGGCTTGAACTAGCAACCTTCTGATTACTAGTCCAGTACCTTAACCACTGAGCTACAACTGCCCTGAGATTCATCAGTTCAAGTTTTTAATGTCAAACAGAGTCATGGACAATTTTGTATCTTCAATTCACCTCACTTGCATGTCTTTGGACTGTGGGAGGAAACCCACACAGACACTGGAGAACATGCAAACTCCACACAGAAAGGACTCGTACTGCTGCACCTGGGAATCGAACCCAGGACCTTTTTGCTGTGAGGCGACAGTGCTACCCACCGAGCCATTGTGCCGCCCAGATAGCTTTGGAACAGAACACCTTGTCCTGGGTAAAAAAAATGTTAGTGTTAGGACTAGGTGGACAGCTTTGAGGAGCTAAAGGCAAGAACACCAGGTGAAAAGACAGTTGGAAGCTTTAGGGAGTTTAAGGCTAGTACACCATGTGGATATTGTTTACTGGGATGTTTAGAAAGTTTCATTTAAATCTTGTTCTTCTTAAAAATATTTGTACAGCAGCTAGTGGCGTGCACCCGCTTATAGATCCACTAACAACGGGAGCTTCGTTACCACGGCTACCATATCCAGGATCCATCATCACACACCCACTTACAGAGAGCGACGTACTACGACAACAACTCTTTGGTAACACACACCATGCTGCTTTTGATACTGTTTAGGTCAGAGGAAATGATTGTGTAGATTTGGGTCAAATTACAGTTGCACTGCTTTTTTATTATATTTTTGAAATGTCTTACTGTTGGTACAGTGACTTCTAGTGTCTGGTCAATGTGCTGGCATGGGTGGTCAAAAAGTATAGAGTTCTGTAGTCAGGTGCACCTGTAAGAACCCATCACTAACAATCCATCACTGACCACTCCACAGTGGAACTGAGTAAATCCAAATTGGAAAAAATGCTAAAAGAGGGGAAAAGGGTTTAAAGTAGCGTACATTTTGGAGGTTAAGGTACTTGTTGGATACATTAATCTACTACCTTAGTCTAATTCATACCAATTTAACCTGGGTCTTAATTTCTACTATTTCTTATGTTTTTGTTTTTATATTTATAAAGTTCATTCTGGTCAAATGACTAACGCTGTCTCACCGAAACATGTTAAAAATACCATCTACATAAGTTCATCTACTATGACTAGAGACTCACCAAAGGAAGCTGCATAGTCTTCAGCTGACTGGTCTAGCTTACTTAAGCCATTAGCTTTAGCATGTTCAGGGTAGTTCATTGTGATATCTGTTCAGGTTTGTATACATGTGAAAGAAGAATAACTTACACCTCTGCTAATACCAAAGCCAAAAATCCAACAGCTCTGTAGGAGATGTGGCATCACCCGTCCACCTCATCTTCTCTGTTCCAGGCATTATGATTTATACACTGTCCTTCTGATCTTTAGACTACTGATACTAAACTGTGCAGCAGAGTTGGTTGATGTTCTGACTCCTGTGTGTGTGTTTTTGCATGTGTAGGTGCACCATTCCGTGATTTACCTCCTCACTCTTCCATGCACCACCAGAACACAGAGCTACAGATCCAGAGACTGGCACTGGAACAGCAGTGGATTCACCACCACCACCACTCCCTCACCCAGGAGGAGTACTACAGGTATGCACACACACACACACTTAATTTTCCCTATGTTCATTACACCCATCTGGTATGTACAAATATCTCAACAACGGTGCTGCACCTAGTACTACTCATACCAGAACAACACACACTACCATGTCATTGTCATGATAGTGACATGTTTGGTGTAGGTCCTTTTGGGGTCTCTTTTAATTGATAAATGTGGTACAGGGATGTGAAAACACATCTGCACAGAGCAGCAGATGAGCTACAGTTAATGATTGTATACCCACAAAGTTTATCTGTATGGTAGTTGTAGCATATAAAATAATCACTGAATGTACGTACCAGTGCTCAGTGAGTGTAAGAGTGTAGTTGGGCTTCATGACATGCTTGTGTGCAATGAAGTTGGCACGTTTTGCCTAAGTAGAGCCCCTAATCCGTTTATTTTGTTGTACCCAATTATTCAGTGCATGTATACACACTGGCTGATGTTGATCTCTGTTTCACATTGCAGCCACCTGAAGAAGGAGAGCGACAAAACGCTGTAACCATCAAAAAAGAAAATGATCGGGAAAAGTGCAAATAACAGAGTGAGGGGTGTAAGAGGAGTGCACACTTATACAAAGTGAACTCTCAACACACAACACACACTTTAACACAGTAACACAAGACCAGTGTGATGGTCCGAGTGTGCTCTACTGACACATCACATCCCATTACACACTGCTACCATAATCAGATTCCTACAGCATGACTGATTGGCTAAGATCAGTATCAGTAATGATAATTCACATGCACAATGATCTACAGTAGAATCAATGATTTGTATTGAATTTTTTTAGCCCTAGAGGGCGCTGCAGTTACACCAGGCTCATCAGGCTTATACTCACATACAATCTTGGTTATTTAGACTTAGGAAAATAGGACAAGGTTTTGTGAACATGATGGTGGTTTGATGAGGGAATAAAGGTGAAACAGTGTTGAGTAAAAGTATTGGGACACACCAGCTCCTTCAACTTCTGTCTGTGTGAGGTGGATCGTCCAACAATGCATCCTGGTTCATCTCTTCCACTGGTAAACGCACAGAAAACAGGATTTGTTGGACCAGTCGACCTTCTTCCATTGCTCTGATGTGCAGTTTGATCCAGAGTAAATCTTCTTTTTCTAAATCTTCTGTACTAGGCGCTATAGCACTTATTCTCTCCGACAACAATGAGTCTTGACCACCCACCAACCTGTCAGTGGTCTTTGCTGCATTCAACATGTTAACTAATGTGAACGTGAGCCTAATGTGTTGGCCTGTCAGTGTAAAGCCTGAGCCTTGTGGGATTATGGGTATGTGTACTGAAAGTTATGGAGGTTTCACTTACCTTTGTAGCCCGGTAATGTGAACAGTTTGGACACTAATATGGAAATGGATGTTGGATCAACATCTGATCATTAATGTAAAATTAAACATTGTCAGTTTTGCACACTCGGATGTTTAGGAGCAAACAACCAATTTACAATTTCTCTTTTTGTCTTTGCATGTAGCTGAATATGAAGAAAAAAACCCAAACATTTGATTTTTGGGTGAAAAGTTTTAAAAAAGCAAAATTTTTTCTAGTGACTTGCTGTAAGAAAGCAGGTATACTCGAGTGTGCATGTGGATCTACACTCCGCTCTCATCCTCTTTTTATTTTTAGTATTGTTCTTAGTATTGTTCTTATTAATATTAATGTTAATGTTTAATAATAATTATGTAATTATATAACATTATTTTCTGTTTGATATTTTTTTACATTTTCATGGTATTGTTTATTTTTATTTTTTTTATTTACAAGTTTACTTGTGGGGGGTGGGGGGGGGGAACAAACAACTGGAAATAAAATAATTTTTTTTCTAAAACGGCTTGATCTCTTTCATTTTTTATATACTCTTTAATACTTTGAGCATATCTGAATATTGGAGGGGTGTGTTTCTCCCAACATATGCTGTGATTACTGCCTTGTTCTGGAAAAAACCCCAGTTTTATTGCTTTTTTCACTATTATTTATTTTTAATTTGACTTTTTTTTCCTTATATTTTTTTTATTCCTTGTAACTAAATGTAACTACATTATAGTAAAAAAGAGAAACTACAAGACATTAATGTTTGATTTATGAACAGAATCACACAGGCTCACATTGCTACAGATGAGTCAGAATTTGAATATGTACACATTTTAGCTTGTTGTGCATTTGGACAGCAGCCCAGATATGGTTAATGGAAGCCAGATGTTGGTCCATGTAGGATGTTGGTTGGTATCCAGATGGATCATAAGCTTTCTGCTTTTAGCTAAGGAGAAGTTTTACACTTTTCCATTCAAATTAAAGGTTGTGTTTTAATCCCACCAACAAACACACCAACAAATCTTTATCATTTAACCAGAGAAAATTTACCTAAAATATTTTACATATCTTAAAATTAACTTACATAGTTTCAAAAGTAATAAATTGGAGACAGAAAAGTTTCCCTTCCTGATTCCTTGTTTCTAATCTTCAAGGTACATTTAATAGAACACAAAGACATCCTGAGTAAACAAAAAGTTTTTGTTTAAATTTTTTCAGTTGGTTGAAAAAAGGGTATCCAACACTCTGTGTGAAAGGAACATATTAGCTAACTGAATATAAGTCTTTTAAATCACTGTGCAGAAATGAAGTCACATTGCTGTGCTTTTAAGCCTAAACTGCCTGTTTAAAAACTCCAAAACATTCATTTTGTTTTTTTGAGCCATTAGGAATAGATTTGCTTTTGAACTTTGAATCATTGGCTTGTCATCATGTATATCAAGTCATCTAGGCACTTTTACTCTTTGAGTTTTTTACTTTTGTATAATCAATACCATCACAAAATGTTATGGGGTCATCCAGGTGTTTTTTTTTTCTATTTTGCACAGTGGTTGCTCAATGACTGAGGTAGTGGACTGTTAATAAAAAAGGCCCCACCACAGCCAAGCTACCACTGTCAGGTCCCTGTGCAAAATTTACTGGAGTGTGTATAAAAGTGTCTGCTAAATTCCTAAAATATACATTTTAAAAAGTGCAACCATAATTATGGTTTCTGTTTCATCAGGACAAAACAATTCAGACCCAAAAATTGAACAAATGCGCTAATACAGGACCGTTTTCTGTAACAGATCCGGCAATAACTGGTCTACAGTACTAGTGATTTGAGATGCACCTTCATGTGTGCCATGCTGTAAATGGCCCACAGTCAACAGACTGAGGACTCTTGGTACAGACCAGTGGTAATCACACAGACCTGTTTTAGACTGAAACACACCAAGCCTAAAACAAAAAACAGCAGTCCTACCATTACCTTGGATGCTACAGGTCTAGAGCGAGAGTTCAGTATCAGATCGTCAGTTCACATCATTATATTTTCAGTGATTTCTAAATTTACCAGAAGCCAAACAGAAGAAATATTCCATAGTCAATATTTTGAATGGTGATGTTAGCACTTAGCTAGCAGGCTGGCTAATTAGCCTAGCCTTGGCATTAGTAACATGTAGAAAGCCCTGAGGTGTCCTGGTTTCTCATGATCTGTATAATTAACATTATCAAGTAAAGAATAATATCTTAAATACACCTTGATAAACACAAAGCACAGACACACTTTACTTGTTAAAAAACTTTACTGGTTGTGTTTAAGCAAAGCAAACAAAACATAAGTATAGAATAATTCATTATTTATTTAATTTCCAGCATGATTTGCAAGCAAATAGAATTTAAAACAACAAATAATTTCATACAGGATTATCAATTCAAACTTAAAAACACACAAGCTGAGAATAAAAGTCTGGTTGGTTTTCTAAACAAGGCAATGGTTTCTTTGGAGTACTACAGTGTTAGGGTACTGTAGTGGCAATTGGATGGTTGCTGAATCCAGTTCCACAATCCCCTGTTGCAGATGTTGGGCCCTAGAGCGAGGTCCTTTCCCCCTCATTGCTTTGTTTTATGTATTTATATTTTAATATATATATATATTTATATTACTGTGACAGTATACTGTCTAAGCAATTGAGGGGTTAAGGGCCCAACAGTGGCAACCTGGCAGTGGTGGGGCTTGAACCAGCGACCTTCTGATTACTAGTCCAGTATCTTAACCACTAGGCTACAACTGTTATGTGCTTGCAATTGTAGGTTACTTTAGATAAAAACGTTTAACAATTTCAATAAACAATATCATTGCACACAATATTGTTACTGATATTGCTATTATATATAAAATAGATGTATTATTATTATTAATCATATTATTATTATAAAATACATTTTAATAATCATGAATTTAATATTAATTGTGTACTTCTAAAGCCTTTGCCAACATAAAAGTGAAGTTTGAATATTGATCTTTTTTTTTTTAAACTAAATTAGATAAAACCCTACTAACGTCCACTCTTCTTCACTAGCTATGCCTTACGCTAGCAGGTTTAGCTTCTTTGTTTATGCATGCTCAGAGTAAGCACTTCCACCATAGACAGAATGAAAGAAAAAAGACACTCAGACACTAATGAAAAAATGGTTTGTCTTTGGCTTAAATACATGAATTGTATAAACATAGAATGGTTAGCTGATTATTTTATTAGTTAGGGTTGAATTGAACTTTTTATTAAAGGTCCTGTAATACTTTTTTATAATAATAACTTTTTTATAGCTTCTAAAGTTTAGATTTGTACAGAACTGATTGTGATCGCAACCGGGGATGTAACAGGGCTGGATTCTAAGTCTTTTTATCTGTGGGTCAGCTTTGGAAAACAAAAATCTTGCCACTACTGGGATAATCCATTCTCCCAGTGCTGTTCCATTACAAGGCTCAAAATGCCACAAGGCCAGAATGAGACTTGCAACCTGGCATCATGGCTTTAGAGAAAAGCAAGTGTGCAAACAGAGAAGATGACAAGAATTACAGGGAGAAACCAGGTTATAGAGGAAAACTTCCACCTAGAGTGAATCAATGCTCATGAGGAACAAGTGAATGTCAATTATGAGAGATTAACAGATCACATGCTGCTGTGCCTCTGTGCCCCATCTGCCAGCCAATATAGGCACCACAGAGGGACATGACACCTAATGTGGACCATGCTAAAGTGGATAATTTGCACCATTGTAATCGCTATTCTGAAGGATTTTCAGGATACGGTTGGACACTTACAGTGCCTCACAGGTGTAGATTTAGATTTTACCGCTTGTTGAACAACTCCCTGATGTCTGTAAGATTTGGTGCTTTTGTGTTCCTGATGTTTTATCAATGTCGTCGGCTTGTTTTATTTGGCAGAATGATGTCAGTTTAAATTCATGTTGGCAGAGGCTTTAGTTTTAAAGTATTAAGTACACCATATACCTAGTCAAAAGTTTACATACACCACACACTTTCTGAAACTTTTTTTTCTGTGACTAAATGATTGAAACATTGAGTCTAAAAACCTTTTATACATGTATTTTTAAAAATAAATAGATGCCGCTCAGGTGGCACAGCGGTAAAGTACGCTAGTGCACCAGAGTTGGGGTTTCGAATACATCGCATCAAATCTCAGCTCTGCCTTCCAACTGGGCTGGGCGGCAGCATGAACAACGATTGGCTGTTGTTCAGGGTTAGGGGTAATAAGTCAGATCATAGGTTCTCATAACTGGTGCAACTGTGGCCCCTGCTGGCTGACTGATGGTGCCTGCACAGGGCTGAGGAATAATGCTGATGGGGGTGTGGCCCTCCGTACACAGTGCCCGTCGGTGTATGAACTCAACTCGTGCAGGTGAGAAATGCAGTCTGTACTGACTGTACGTGCCAGAGGGGGCATATGTCAGTTGAGAGGCATCCTCAGTCAGCGGTGAAGGGTCGAATCAGTGTAGCGAACACAATCAGGGTAATTGGACACGACTAGATTAGGGGGGAAGATTTGGGGGAAAAAAGTTGAAAAAAAAAAATGAATAGATGATTAATTAATAATGACATGTAACTTTGTACCATGGTCTCAATCAATAATTCCTCATTATTGATTATGATTTATTGTAGCGGGACTTCTCTGTGCCTATATAAAAAGAGTTTCACTACACTTTTTTTCTGATTGTGTTAGCGTGGAGGTCGGTGGCTCTGCTGAGATTCAAACTCACAAGTTTTAACACTCTGTAGTGGTGCACTATGCTTTAACAGATCATAGAGGTATGTGTTCCTAATCATTTGGTAACAGAAAAAGAACAGTTGCAGAAATCACAAAAATCCTGTGAATTATCCTCTAATCCCCAACAGGTGGCTATAAACTTTTGACCACAACTGTAACTTGATCATTATTTATATATAACATAAATATTAAGTATATACACTATATGACCAATAGTATGTAGCACTTATATTTTCTGGTAGGGCATTCCACACGATTTTGAATGGAAAGTTCAAAACATATAATTTATTGCATACAATTGATTTTACACGCCTTTTAGCACTGGCACGTCCATAATTAAAGAAAGTGTCCACATACTTCTGGTCATATAGTGTATCTTATATTATTAGTTCCTTGATGGACTTTTAATTCAGAATTCAATACGACGTCCTACCTCAATAACCAAACTCCCCCTTAAGAGAAATTATCCCCCTTTTCTTACATTTTGTATATTGAAATGAACCCTCCTGTTTGATCCCCCATCCTGTATCACCCCACTCCCTGTCTCCTACACACACCCAATCCTGTCTACCCACACCTAATTGTGTTATTAAGCCCAAAGCCCTTTTGTTATCTCCTGTATTACCCATAATAAAACCAGCACCCTTTTATTACCCTAGCCCAACCTTTTGGTCACCTTTTGCAGTCCCCCTCTGCATGGTCATTCCTGCCCCCCTGACCTCCTCCTCTTTCTTTCTAATCCTCCCCTTATTTCTAGTGTATATAAAGTCTTCCCAAAATATATGTAGTTAGATTTTTTGTCGGTCTTCCAAGCTGTGCCCATACATCTATCTGTATGTGTTAATAAACTACTCTACTCCTGAAGACTGGCGGTCTCCTGGCTCCTGAATTCGGCTGAATTTCTAACACCCTGACCCATTTGTTTTAGCCTTGCAGATTCATGCTACCATTAAAAAGCTAAAACACACTCCGCAAAACAAAAATTACAATCAGTGATTAGCTGAAGTCCAATCTCGTTAGCATTAACATTGACAACCTCATGATGGCGTCTTCTTAAATAAACATGTTTTTAAAAGACTGCAGAAAACCTTAATATAAAGCTAACATGTCACCCTGCTAAAAAAAGTAAACATGCTTAAAAATATAAAAATAGAAAGCACTGAAGCTAAAACACACAGCCAGCAAAATAATAATTACTTGTCGGAATCTGAGATTAAGTGCAGCTCATTGTCATTAGCATCACTGGTGCTGCTAGATGCGGTGGTAACATCAGGTTGGCGGTTCCTAAAATGAACAGAAAATATTTTAGTTTTTCATACTGAGAGAAAGTATGAGGTGTAAAGTGGTCATAAATAAATGTAAAAAAAAAAAAAGTACATTGATGATATACAACCCCAAATCAGAAAAAAGTTGGGACAGTATGGAAAATGCAAATAAAATATAAATGCAGTGTTCCTTACATTTACTTTGACTTTTGATTGCAGACAATTTGAACCTGAGATATTTCATGTTTTGTCTGCTCAACTACATTTCATTTATTAATAAACATCCATTCCTGCATTTCCTGCAAACATCCATTCCTGCATTCCAAAAAAGTTGGGACGGGGGCAATTTAGGGCTAGTAATGAGGTGAAAAAACTAAATAATGATGTAATTCCAAACAGGTGATGTCAACAGGTGATTGTAATCATGGTTTGGTACAAAAGCAGCATCCAGGAAAGTCTCTGATGAGCAAAGATGATCAGATGATCTCCAGTTTGTCAATAAATGTGTGAGAAAATGATGATTGAATGTTTAAAAACAATCTACTTCAAAGAAAGATTGGAAGGGATTTGCATATTTCTCCCTCTACAGTGCATAATATCATTAAAAGATTCAAGGAATCGGGAGGAATTTCAGTGCATAAAGGCCAAGGGCGCAAGCTTAAGCTGAACGCCCGTGATCTTTGATCCCTCAGACGGCACTGCATCAATAACCGCCACTCAACAATAGCTGATATAACCACATGGGTGAGGGATTACTTTGGCAAACCTTTGTCAAGCTCTACAATACAGAGTTACTGCACAAATGCCACTTAAAACTTTACTGTGCAAAAAAGAAGCCTTATGTTAATCATGTCCAGAAGCAGTGTCGACTTCTCTGGGCTTGGAGGCACACATTACAAAGGCATGGCTGTGGAAGAAGAGGGTACGGGTACTGGACTGGCCTGCCTGCAGTCCTGACCTGTCCCCAACAGAGAATTAAAAA
Source organism: Trichomycterus rosablanca (assembly GCF_030014385.1). NCBI lineage: Eukaryota > Metazoa > Chordata > Actinopteri > Siluriformes > Trichomycteridae > Trichomycterus > Trichomycterus rosablanca. Next base: position 8,021,016 of record NC_085990.1, on the reverse strand, counting down.
AAAAATGCAACGACGCCCCCGTACTGTTGCACATCTTAAGACGTGTTTGCAGCAAGAACAAGACAAAATAAAAGCTAAAACACTAAATCACTTGGTGTCCTCAGTGTTAAAACCTCTTTTAAGTGTGGTGAAAAGGAATGGCAACATTACAAAGTGGTAAATGCTTTACTGTCCCAACTGTTTTAGAATGTGTTGCAGGCCTGAAATGCAGGAATGGATGTTTATTAATAAATGAAATGAAGTTGAGCAGACAAAACATGAAATATCTCAGGTTCATCCTGTCTGCAATGTAATAAAAGTCAAAGTAAATGTAAGAAACTCTGTGTTTTTTTATTATTTAAATTTTCCGTGCTGTCCCAACTTTTTCTGATTTGGGGTTGTACATTTTGTGTAGATTGTGTATTTGTGAGATTTATTTACACTTATAAACAGGGGTATTTTTGTTCATTAGGAGGGGCTGAAGCATCAACCCAACAGATCTTACTGTCAAACACAAAATAATAAACATGGCCTGTTATGTATGTTGGATGCCTGGCCAGGTCGATGCCACAGCTGAGATTCAAACTGGATCTCAGTAATGTTGTGCTAGCACGTTAGAGCGCTGCGCCACCCAAACATTTGTGTGTGATTTTAATGAACAATACCAGGAAGTGTGTGAGCATTTTTGCACATGCCTCAGACATCGTTTCTTATAACAGGTCACGATCACAGCAATCACAGCAATCACGGCAATCACAGCAATCACAGCAATCACAATGATGTAAGTGAAACTCAGGCCTGAATTCTCATCACCTAATAAAGAAAAAAGAGTTCAAAGAATGTGTCTACCCACATCAGATGTGAGAACTTTCAGTAGCGTTTACACTGCACACACACACACACACACAAACACACACACATTTTCTCACCATCGGTCTTGTTACAACCATCCTTTTTAGATTTACATGAACCTGTATAAAAATCAGAAACGTTCTTAGTCAGACATTAAACACATGTAAACACCCACACACTCTCAGACATAAACACAAACACACACTAACACACTCTTTCCAACACATACATTAACACACAAATACACACACTTATTACTAATACTATTGTTATTATTATTATTTATATTGTAAAGGAATTAAATAAAATTGAAGGTGGGGATGAAATTGTGTAGGTTCTCACCAATACGAGGCTGCTGAGACTCACACTGACCTGCAAAAATGAAATGAGACTGCAATAAAAAAAACACAACGATTCACATCCTTTTATAAGTATGTGGATCCACCCATTTATAACAGGTGTGTAATGTCAATTATACACCAATCAGCCATAACATTAAAACCACCTCCTTGTTTCTACACTCACTGTCTTTTTTATCAGCTCCACTTACCATGTAGGAGCACTTTGTAGTTCTACAATTACTGACACCTGTTTCTCTGCATGCTTTTTTAGCCCCTTTTCATGCTGTTCTTCAATGGTCAGGACTCTCCCAGGACCACTACAGAGCAGGTATTATTTGGGTGGTGGATCATTCTCAGCACTGCAGTGACACTAACATGGTGGTGGTGTGTTAGTGTGTGTTGTGCTGGTATGAGTGGATAAGACACAGCAGCGCTGCTGGAGTTTTTAAATCCTGTGTCCACTCACTGTCCACTCTAGACACTCCTATTAGACACTGATTGAGTTTTTAAACACCTCACTGTCACTGCTGGACTGAGAACAGTCCCTATGGGCAGAGTCCTGTGACCACTGATGAAGGTCTAGAAGATGACCAACTCAAACAGCAGCAATAGATGAGCGATCGTCTCTGACTTTACATCTACAAGGTGAACCAACTAAGTAGTAGTGTCTAATAGAGTGGACACGGTATTTAAAAACTCCAGCAGCGCTGCTGTGTCTGATCCACTCATACCAGCACAACACACACTAACACACCACCACCATGTCATTGTCACTGCAGTACTGAGAATCATCCACCACCTAAATAATACCTGCTCTGTGGTGGTCCTGACCATTGAAAAACAGGGTGAAAGCAAGCTAAAACAGTATGTAGAAAAAACAGATGGACTACAGTCAGTAATTGTAGAACTACAAAGTGCTCCTATATGGTAAGTGGAGCTGATAAAATGGACAGTGAGTGTAGAAACAAAGAGGTGGTTTTAATGTTATGGCTGGTCATTGTATACAATAAATGATTGCTTTAGCCTTTGTGTCAACAGTTAGGGAAAGGCTGAACTCACACATCTTTTTTTGAATTAATAAGCAGTAATTCCCACAGACACAGTCCAACATCTTGTAGAAAGCCTTCACAGAGGAGTGGGGTAATATTAATGAATGTCTATGGTTATTTATGAGATGTCAAAAAGCTTATAGTCGGGTGTCCACATACTTTTTCCTGCCATGAACCCAACACAGCAACACTGAAACTAACTGAACATCACTCTAACAAACTCTTTACCTGCGTTCCTAATATGAATGAAGAGGCGTGCATGCATGTGTGGTGCATGTTTGTTTGTTTGTTTATTAGGATTTTAACGTCATGTTTTACACTTTGGTTACATTCATGACAGGAACAGTTGTTACTCATTACACAAGATTCATCAGTTCACACAAGGTTATATCGAACACAGTGTTGGACAATTTAGTATCTTCAATTTACCTCACTTGCATGTCTTTGGACTGTGGGAGGAAACCGGAGCTCCCGAAGGAAACCCACACGGACACGGGGAGAACTTCACACAGAAAGGACCCGGACCGCCCCACCTGGGGATTGAACCCAGGACCTTCTTGCTGTGACGCGACAGTTCTACTCACTTAGCCACCGTGCCACCCTGTGGTGCATGTAACAGAGAAACTGATTACTACCTGGGGAACTGATTATATCCATATAAGGATGTTGCAAAAAACAAACAAACACACAAACAGTGATGTGATGATGTTTCTTACCATCGGGCTTCTTACAACGATAGTCTTCAGACTTACACGAATCTATACAAACAAAATCAGAAATGTTCTTCAGTCATAAAACACACAAACACACAATAATAAATTCTCCTGTGTTAATATAGAAATAGTGATGATGATGATAAGGATTATGATGATGATGATGCACCTGTATGATGAACCTTTTCAGTTTCCTGTAACAATAAACATAAACATTAAATGTTAAGGTCTAATGCAGCTGTATACAGATAATAAAGTATATGGACACTGACATGAACTTGTTGGACGTCCCATTTCAAAACCATGGACATTATTATGGAGTTGCCCATTGTAAAACACTTTCCACAAGATATTGGAGTGTGTCTTTGGGAGTTTGTGCTCATTTAGGCAAAAAATGCATTTGTGGCTTAGGCACTGACATTGGACGAAAAGCCATCTGGCTTGCAAACAACATTCATCCTGAAGGTGTACAATGGGGTTGAGTTCAGAGCTCTTGCCACCAGCATTCCTTAACACCAATCTGGTTAAAGCATACACAGTGAAAATAAAAAGTCTACACACTTCAGCTGAAATGGCAGGTTTTTTGATGTTTAAAAAATCAGACCAAGATAAATAATTCATTTAGAGGAAAAACAAAACAAAAAAAAAACTAACAAATGTTTGCAAAATTGTATATTATAATTGGTATGTGGCTCTGTTCAGACAGAACCAAATTCAAACCCATGTTAAATAAGTCAGCACTGTCACCTCACAGCAAAAAGGTCCTGGGTTCAATCCCCAGGTGGGGCGGTCCAGGTTCTTCCTGTGTGGAGTTTGCATGTTCTCCCCGTGTCCGTGTGGGTTTCCTCCGGGTGCTCCGGTTTCCTCCCACAGTCCAAAGACATGCAAGTGAGGTGAATTGGAGACACTAAATTGTCCATGACTGTGTTCGATATAACCTTGTGAACTGATGAAGCTTGTGTAATGAGTAACTACCGTTCCTGTCATGAATGTAACCAAAGTGTAAAACATGACGTTAAAATCCTAATAAACAAACACAAACTTCAGTCTGTAATCAATTAAAGTGACTCTGATTAACCTCATATAAAGTTCAGCTCTTATAGTAGAAGTTTGTTCTAGTTTAGTTAGTTACATCTTACAGCAAAGTTGTTTTACAGTTTGTTAGAATTGAACAGATTATAGACCACATCAAAGGTGGAAAAAGTTCTAAAATGATTCATCTGGTCTGATTTTATTTTACATCTCAAAATCCTGCCATTGTAACAGAGGAGAGTTTTTATATTCACTGTATTAATCTTACTCGCTTTGTGCAAAGGAGCACAGAAATGCTGAAACAAAAGAGGTCTTCCCCAAACTGTTGCCAAAGTCAGAAGCATGTAATGTATAGTATGTAACAATATAATCAGGAGGGGTGTTCATATACTTTAGGTCACAAAATGTATATACACTGATCAGCCATAACATTAAAACCACCTCCTTGTTTCTACACTCACTGTCCATTTTATCAGCTACATTTACCATATGGAAGCACTTTGTAGTTTTACAATTACTGACTGTAGTCCATCTGTTTCTCTGCATGCTTTGTAAACCCCCTTTCATGCTGTTCTTCAATGGTCAAGACCCCCAGAGGACCACCACAGAGCAGGTATTATTTAGGTGGTGGATCATTCTCAGCACAGCAGTGACACTGACATGGTGGTGGTGTGTTAGTGTGTGTTGTGCTGGTATGAGTGGATCAGACACAGCAGCGCTGATGGAGTTTTAAATTCCTGTGTCCATTCACTGTCCACTCTATTAGACACTCCTACTTAGTTGGTCCACCTTGTAGATGTAAAGTCAGAGACGATCGCTCATCTATTGCTGCTGTTTGAGTTGGTCATCTTTTAGACTTTCATCAGTGGTCACAGAACGCCGCCCACGGGGCGTGATTGGCTGGAGATTTTTGGTTCATCAGCATTGCTGTGTCTTATCCACTCATACCATCACAACACACACTAACACACCACCACCATGTCAGTGTCACTGCAGTGCTGAGAATGATCCACCACCCAAATAATACCTGCTCTGTGGTGGTCCTGTGGGGGTCCTGACCATTGAAGAACAGGGTGAAAGCAGTCGAAAAAATTATGTAAAGAAACAGGTGGACTACAGTCAGTAATTGTAGAACTACAAAGTGCTTCTATATGGTAAGTGGAGCTGATAAAATAGACAGTGGATGTAGAAACAAGGAGGTGGTTTTAATGTTATGGCTGATCGGTGTATGTTCCATATGAGTATATAAGTGTTAAAATGAAATGAATGTATTTATATAAAAATGTAAATGAATATTCATACACACCCCTTCAGCAGGAGGACAGTCGGAAAAAAAACGGATGTCGGAATAGCCTTTGTTTAAGATGATCTTGTCCGGTCCAAAGAAATTAACATGGTTTTTATCCGTTTCTCCATTCTCATCCACGAGATATGTGTCCTAAACACACACACACACACATTAATTCATTACATTCATTTTTATATTAAAATCACATGTAATTTAAATGTTTTTTATTTTTTATTTTATTTTTTTGCTTAGTTCTAATTTGTACATACCCAATCCACTACACTTTAACAAATGCTGTCCGTTTTCAAGGGAACCCACTAGCTAAAGAGGATCACAGCCTATTACACGCTTCTTCTGACACGTATGAAGCCGGCAGCTGGATTCTAATGGAGACTCTTTTTTGTTATTGTAGGTGTTTTAATAAAAGTTTTGTGTAACTGCACATCACTGATGGTCTCAGTACCTGATTTGTTTGATTTCGAACAGGCAAATGTAAAACAGATTAAGAGAAGCTTGAGGTGATTTAATGAATTTAAATTAACGCGATTAACACGTTAAAATTTTTATCACAATAAACAAAAATAATCAAGACTAAAATTTTTAATCAAACAATGTTTTATTGGGCTATGTTTGTGCCACTTTAAATATGTGTCTCTGTGGTAATTTGCACTGCTTTAACACAGCAACATTGTGTTTATACTAGAGGTGGGCGATACCGGGAATTTTGGTATCGATCCGATACCAAGTAAATGCAGGGCCAGTATCACCGATATCGATACCGATACTTTTTAATATTTAAGCTTCATAGATCCAAAGGATCAAAAAGACCTAGGATAGAATTTCGCCAAACATTGTACGTGACAACAAAATACTTTATTATCACAATCAACATTTTTGTTTAGAAACAATGGAACAGTAACAAAACAAAGTTTGCCTTAACATTAGGAAAATAAATCTTTTTTGAGGTAGAAAAGGAGAAACCACAATACAAAAATAAAATAAAAATTCTCCCCTCACTAGACATCTTTTCTAGTTCTTTCTTTCTTCGTTTCTTTTTTCAAATAGAATTGTTCTTAGGAAAAACAATAAAAAATAAGGAATTTTCTTCCTTTCAGTGCAATTCTGTTTTTGCTTAAATAAACAGAGTGTAAAAAAATATCACTCAACACAACTTAAAACAAAATCTCCTGAGGTAGAGGGCTGACAAACCACAATACAACAAAATTAACACACCACAACAAATACTGTAAACAGTTTCAAACTTATTCTGTTTTTTCTGAGGAGAGCGCTGAGTGGGCGGGCCAGGCTGAGCTTACCTGCATGGCTGTTTGGCTGGCGCCGCTGAGCCACGTGACGGTGCAACAATGACACAGTGCAGCGCTACTCATACAGACAGAGAGACTTTGATGAATCCGCGTGCGCAGCAGTCAGTGCGTGCGGGAGAGAAAAAAAAGCTTGAGTATCGATCTTTTTACACGAGTATTGCTCAATATCAATACCAGCGTTGGTATCGATATTTGGATCGATCCGCCCACCTCTAGTTTATACTGTATCGCGATAACACGGGTCTTTCTCCAGTTTGTGGTCGTGAGTTACAAATTACTCGAGCTGCTGCTGCTACATATTGCATACCTGTCAAGTTTTGGATTTAAAAATAAGGGAAATTTAGCGAAGATCCTGTTTCTCCTTCTGATTTCATCTGCCCTGTTTTTTTTTAAAGATTCTCTTCGAGGGGACAGATGTTGCTACATTACACAGTCTATGTGCCATCACATGTATAAGATGTGGGTAGACTGAATACACCAGTTCAGTGGGTCTGTAAAAGGGGCTCCTCGTGTCCAAACTTTACTGTTTCCTCTCACTCATGTTCCTCACCTTTCCAGCGTGTAATGTCTGCGTATGTAAAGCGCAATGTCAAACTTCATCAAGTTTTCGTTCTCTCTCTCTCTCTCTCTCTCTCTCTCCTGTTCGTGTGCACACCGCTACGCATCTTGACCAATCATGTGCGACTTTAACAGAAAAACCCCCGAAAAAAAACTACGAATCGGCTCCATCCCGTCGTTCACTTTAAAGAGCCGACTCTTAGAGCCGGATCGTTCGCGACCGACCCATCACTAATTATAATATAATACGGGAAATTTACGGGAAAATACTAATACGGGAGGACGGCGGAAAGAGGGGTAAAATACGGTAGTTTCCCGGCCAAAACGGGAGACTTGACAGGTATGATATTGTGAAATGTAGCGTGTTTTGAATAATATTTTTTGTTGTCAATAAGCGTGAGAAATCATCACTAGACAAAATTACAGTTCATCAGGAGTCTGTGTACACGGATACGCGTTACAGGCAAAGTGAGCTCTGGCAACTTTATTTGGGAGGAATTTGTATGGAAAGCTCATGAATAGTTCTTTGTAGTACCCTGTGAGTGCCTGTTTCCAGTGGCAGGGTTATGAACAGAAAAAGATCCTCACTTTTGCCAGATAATGTGAATAGACTTGTCATTTTAAATAATTGGCTTAAAGATGGGTAGCTGTTAACAACTCTATATAGACCACTGATGGTCTGTAACGCGTTCTGACCACATTTTTCAGTAACGAGTAATCTAACGCGTTACTATTTCCAATCCAGTAATCAGATTAAAGTTACTTATCCAAGTTACTGTGCGTTACTATTTTTGTCATTTTCCTTAGTGAAAAGATATTTTTGCTTTCTTCTTGGCAGGGGCGGAGCCAGGTGGTGGCCAGTGGTTGCCATGGCCACCATAAAGTAATCTTCGGCCACCCCTCTGCCCCCCCCCCCCCCCCCCCCCCCCCACCGCTTTGCCGGCAAGTTTTTTGCGGAAGCATTTCTGCAGGCAGGAGCAGCGCACCTCAGATGAGTAGTTCTTCACCAAAACAGTGCAGTAATACACTCAACATAAATGTCAACCACCAACACCATTACAGAAGTACAGTAGTACTATTTAGTAGTATTCGTGGCGCGCTACGAGTAAAAGCGCCAGCTGGCTCTGCGCATTCCAGTGTTGCCAGATTGGGCGATTATCCGCCAAATTGGGCGGATTTTGTTGGAAAACTATTTAATAGCAGGTAAATAACACTTCTATTTAAAAGAAAATCTTCCGTTTTAAGAAGCTCCAGCATTGTAGAAGGCTGTTAAAAGTAAAGTCAATTTTCAATGCTGATTTAGCGTAATAGTGTTGGTCAGTCTGTATCATATTCTTGAAAGAAAATTAAAATTTGTTTTCCATGCATTCACACTAGCATGTTCTGGGATTCAATTGAGTCTCATCAGTACACACAAGTTGGCAGCCAAATGATAAAGTATTGCAAAGGAATATCTTTGAAATATTCCGCATTATATAACTAATAAACTAACTTGTAATCTAACTTAGTTACTTTTAAAATCAAGTAATCCATTAAGTAACTAAGTTACGTTTTAAAGGAGTAATCAGTAATCAGATTACTTTTTCAAGGTAACTATGCCATCACTGATATAGACTCTTCTAAAGATCATTTAGATGTAATAATTTTATTTATTTATTTATTTTCTTGCATTAAAAATGTGCAACTGTTCAAATTTTGTTTAGTTCTTTATGCAGTCGATTAATCATGATTAATTTGGTTCTTTAATCACGATTACATTTTTTTTACATGTGACAGCTCTAATTTAAATTCATTTTAAAAGTACTTAGCAGAGTTTGCAGGCTGCAGTGCTTTTCGTAGACTTTGCTCCTGATGCCTGTTTCCCAAATGCCATAATGGCACTGCAGTTGTTTTAGCGTTGATGGCTATGATGTGTTTGTGAGGTGTTTTTTTAAATCTGATAACCAGGATTTAGTCAGGTAACCTGGTAATACCAATAATTCCAGAAAAAATCCACATTCTTACATTTGGTGTTGACTTTGCACCAAGTACCAATACTTTTAACTACACAGCTGATGTTGAGGTGGATCAGCCTCAGATCTGAAGTAAAATATTCTGATGATGCTTAATTCTCAGTATGAATCATAATGACTCCACAAAAAGTCCACTCCACTGAAAGTCACAAGCCGTGTTTAAGTTTTAGTCACAGCATTTAAACATGACTTATGGAACCTGATGACTTATGGAAATAGATTCCTTTTGTCAACGATGGGCTAGCATATTAGACTGCTGCGTCATCCTGCAACCTTCCCAGTGAGATCAACTGGTGAGCATGTGCAGACAGCAAAGATAATGAGCAGAAGTTCCATTACCCAATTTTTTTACTGGTCATCATGATCTTAACGTCATCCATCTCTGTTTTAACATGACCGTTCATGATGTTGAGCACATAAAGCTTCACCACTACATCAACATTTTTAGCATTAACTGCTTTAATCTGCACACTATACTTACACCATGAGACCAGCTGGTGTTGCAGTCCGAACCAATGTTTCTGAGACTGTAGACAACATCGGCATTATCACACACTTCCACACAGCAGAACACTTCAGATTCTGCAGTGTTGGCAGGAATGATCACTAACAACAGCGCTACAAAGACAGAACAAAGAATAAAACCCTTTATATATGTTGAAACATAACACATTATGCAGAATGTTGTGCTTAGGTTAGTGCTAATCTGTTCGAATGCACTTAGAATACACATTGGTCTGTATTTGTGTCTGTTGAAACTGTAGCTACACACGTGCAAGTGAAAGGGATGACACACACTATCCCTGTTACAATTTTACACATTTATAATTAGAAGTGTAGCATGGGTCAACATGCTACACCCCAGTAAAGGTGTAGCTACCCTAACAAAAATGTATGGTGATTGTTAAGCTGACATCTGCGCTCATAATAATGTTAAAAAAAATAGCAGTCCAACACCATTAACCTGATAAATCACTGTTTTTAGTAGAAATGCTATTTCTACATAGCAAATAATTTACTTGAAAGTGTAGTAGAGTAATGAAAACTTCTGAAATACTGGTAAAATGGGTTGTTCCAGACATTGTTCTGATGAACAGCGTACTTTGATTAAAAAGTTGATTGACATACAGACACTTCTCTTGACATACAGAGAAGTGCAGCAAATTCTAGGCTGCTCAGCTAAAATGATCTCAAATGCCTTGCAGTGAAAACCAAAACCTGAAAGATGTGGAAGGAAGTGTGGAACTACTGTTTAAAAGGATCAAATAATAGCCAAAATGGCAAATACTCAGCCAATGATCACCTCCAGAAAGATCAAGGAACATCTGAAGTTACCAGTGAGTACAGAAGATGATTAAGTGAAGCCAATTTACCAGCAAGAACTCCTTGCAAAGTGCTGTGGTTAGAAAAAAAGACGTCCTGAATGGGTTAACATTTGCCAAGGAACACATTGACTGGTCCAAAGAGCAATGGCTCAACATTTTGTGGACTAATGAAAGCAAAATTGTTCTTTTTGGGTCTAGTGGCCGTAGACAGTATGTCAGACGACCCTCGAGCACTGAATTCAAGCCAAAGTTCACTGTAAAGACAGTAAAGCATGGTGGTACAAAATGATGATATGTGGATGTTTTTCATACCATGGTGTTACGCCTATTTATCACATACGAGGGATCATGGATCAGTTTAAATATATCAGAATACTTGAGGAGATCATGTTGCCCTATGTCAAAGAAGAAATGTCCTTAAAATGGGTGTTTTAACATGACAATAATCCAAAACATCTTGCTTACAGACAAACAAGACTGAGGTAATAGAGTGACCAGCCCAATCCCCTGACTTCAATCCCAGAGAGAACTTGTAGGCTGATATCTGAAATGCGTTCTTTTGAGGCAAAACCCAAAATTGCAGAAGAACTGTGGAATGTCGTCTAATCATTCTGGACTGGAATACCTGTTCAGAGGTGCCAGAAGTTGGTTGACTCCATGCAACACAGATCTCGGAAACAATTGTTATGCCACTAAATATTAGTTCAGTAATTTAAAGTAAAGTGAAACCTCATAAATTTTTTGAGTTTTTAAAGAAAAATGCTGGCACTGCTATTTTTTTGAACAGCCTAATATTCATTTTTCTTAACTTTTTGTAAAGGATTAACACAAACTGGCTAAATCTTGTTAATGTCTGATTTAGAACTGAAATACTACACTTTAAATCCTAAATTATTCTAATGATTTTGTGCTTTATTCGCTTTTTTAAAATCACTGCTATTTTTTTGAACACCACTGTACATGATGGATAATAAACAAATAACTTTTACAACATTTAGCAGATGCTTGTATCTAAAACAACTTACAACTATACCTTGGTTTATTTTAGTTCTTACTGTATACAGAATCACATTGTATGGAGAAGGAGCTCCAAGCTAATCGTCTCTTTCATCCCATTTTAATTATTAACATCAGTTTTGCAGTAAACATGTTGACTCTCTTCTATACTTCCACTCTGACTCATAAACCCTTATTCAGTTTGATGGGTTTCCTGTCTTAGGTTTATTCAAATGATTTCTACAAGACGAAGTGAGATTCAGATGTTTTGGCAAAACAAAAAAGCAGCACACTCATTGCTAACAGGTGGCTAAGTCAGTTCTATAAAATGAATTATATTCTTTTAATGTGGCAGCAGTTTGGGGATGAACCTTTCCTTGTCCAGCTTGATTAAAAGTTGGGGCTTCATACCCAACATCAGTGTTTGACCTTACATGCCTAACACTGTATATGCAGGCCGGACCATGAGCTTGTTAAATTATGATCAAACTTTAGTTATACAATGGATCCTTAAAAATGTTTCTGCACTTTTATATTTTGGTTGGAAACGGTGAAGATGGAAGGAGTAGTAATTGGTCGTGTTGAGAGAGCTTATAGTCCAATTTTAGGGAAGAAGATTTTCATGTAATGATGTGAAAGCAGCGGTGCATCAGTGGCTACCCGCTCAACCAAAAACAATTTTTGCTGATGGCATTAAAAAGTTAATATGACGCTGGGAGTTGCATCTGCTGCATTTAGCAGACGCCCTTAACCAAAGCAACTTACAATTGTGACAGAATACAATTCAAGGTTAATGGCCTTGCTCAGGGGCCCAACAGTGACAACCTGGTAGTGGTGGGGCTTGAACCAGCAAAGTTCTAATCTTTAGTCCAGTAGCTTAACCACCGAGCTACCACTACCCAGTTAAAAAGTGCGGAAACCTTTTGAAAAACCCTCGTATATACTCACAAAGAATTGATTTTTTCTAAACTTTTACACACCCTGGCTTTTTGAAGAACCCTCGTATGTGAGATGTTGATTGAAAAGATGCAATTATAATTGGCTGAGACCAGTGGCGTAACTAGGAGCTCATGGACCCCATTTACTCACGTTACTGTAATTGAGTCGTTTTTTTGTGTACTTGTACTTTTTAAAGTAGATTTTACAACCAGTAATTTTACTTTTACTTAAGTATATTTTGTATTAAGAATTGTAATTTGCTACATTTTAAATAACATCCGTTACTGAGTAAAAAAATGCTAAAAAAAAAATTACGTCTGGGAAACTGCTGCAGTGAATTCTGCGATGGAAAATAAACTAGTGCTAAAATAAATGAGCTGTAATCTAGGTATAGAGTAGGGAGGGAAGGGTCATTTTAAAAGTTTAACATGTTTGGAGTTTGATGTTTCGTTATTTGACAAAATAGAATGGCAAAGTTTTGTCTTACGTCTTGAGGGTTTTTTTTGGAGTCATTTAGTGAAAGTAACCACAACACCTTGACTTGTTTTGAGTTATGAGATTTGCAGTATGACTGTTGTTTGGTATTTGTTAGTGATAAAAAGAAAGCTGGGGTTGTTGAGTTCATGTCGTGGAGGGCAATCCACCCGCCATGGGCCCCCGGTAGTTACGCCCCTGGCTAAGACTTTATTTTATGACCACCTCCTTGTTTCTTCACTCACTGTCCATTTTTTCAGCTCCATTTACCATATAGAAGCACTTTGTAGTTCTACAATTACTGACTGTAGTCCATCTGTTTCTCTGCATATATTTTTAGCCTGCTTTCACCCTGTTCTTCAAAGGTCAGGACCCCCACAGGACCACCACAGAGCAGGTGCAGGTATTGTTTAAGTGGTGGATGACTCTCAGCACTGCAGTGACACTGACATGGTGGTGGTGTGTTAGTGTGTGTTGTGCTGGTATGAGTGGATCAGACACAGCAGCGCTGCTGGAGTTTTTAAACACCTCACTGTCACTGCTGGACTGAGAATAGTCCACCAACCATAAACATCCAGCCAACAGCGCCCCGTGGAAGCGTCCTGTGACCACTGATGAAGGTCTAGAAGATGACCAACTCAAACAATGTGCAGCAATAAGGAAGTGCGGTGGGGGGTTGAGTTCATGTCGTGGAGGGCAATCCACCCGCCATGGGCCCCGGTGCACCTGACATTTTCAGATATCGGAATTATAGAAATTACGTGCATTAGGCCCCTTTGTGATGCCACTGAGCCGTCCAAACTGTTGCCTGCGGAAATATGGGATTGGGACTGCGGTACAGTTAGTTTAAGGCTACATACTACAAAAACTATTTTATAATTATTTTTTAAGATTACATGTATTTATTTAAAGAAAAAATTAAATAAAACCACTGATCAAGCTCCCACTTCAGCTAACGCGTTACGGACCGTCATAAAACTAACAGAAAAACGTATAGGAAACATTTACTCTGCACTTATTACAGACAAATAAATCCATTAAAGTCTTGTAATGTATTGATGAATTAATGTCAAACTATTTTTCTACAAACACATCAATGTTTCTCATCTACTACAAACCCTATATTTTTTTTAAAAGTTAATATTTATTTTATATTAATTTTAAATGAAGATCAGTAAAACTGTGATAATTTTTATTGGAGATGAATAAATCTATAAAGGTCTAGAATTTTTTAGCATTCTTATATGCAAACAATCAATGTTCCTCACCTACTACAAACATTGTTTTTGTCTGATATGGTTTGATGAATTAATGTCAAACTATTTTTATAAACACATATTAATGTCCCTCACATCCTACAAACCTTGTTTTATAGAAACTGCTTTTATTTTTATTTTATTTTAATTTATAATTAAGATCAGTAAATCCATAATAAGTGTATATTAGAGTTAAATCTATTAAACTCTGATATGGTTTAAATTAATAAAGTCAAACTATTATATTCTTTATAAACACATATTAATGTCCCTCACATCCTACAAACCTTAATTTTAGAAATACATTTGGTCTTTTTATATATGTAATGATTTTTAATATTATTGTGCAAATAAATAAATGTATTAAAGTTTTGTATAATTTGATAAATTAATGTTAAACAATTTTTTATACAATCACATTAATGTCCCTTACCTCCTACAAACCTTATATTTTTAAATAACTTTTGTTTTGTATTTATTTTATATTAATTTTAAATAAAGATTAATACATTTGTTATCATTTAATAATGGAGATAAATAAATCTATTAAAGTCTGATATGATGCATTCACTTTTGTCAAACCACACATTCATTTCTCTCACCTACTACAAACTGTATTTTTTAAATGCATTTTATATATTTATTTATAGTGATTAATAAATATGAGATAATTGTACAGTGCTCATAAATAAATCTTTTAAAACATTGTGTGAATTCTTTTATTGATGTAAAACCATTTTATACATGTTGCTTAATTCTTGTTGAGCACGAGCTGCAGCACTAAAAATCGTGTTAATAACACAAGAATGTGAGTTCGACTGGCCTGACTGGCTTAATAAACTTGGTGCTAAAATGCTACGTAAATCTGGGACGTTTTGACTGGACAGAATGATAATTCAAGATATCCGATATACAAAAGCCGTCTAGATGAAAATTTTTTTCAAGATATCTTTAATTTATTTGGAGGTATCTTAAAAGGACTTTTGACTAGTCAAAAATACAGATCTGGATATCTCTAACTTAGTTTTGCCTAGTCATTATTTGCTTTCAAGATATCTGCAATTTAATTTGCACTAATCGAATCTTAGTTTCAGATATCCAAAAATACATGTAAGATATCTTATATAATAAGAACATTTCAGATATCTTTAATTGCAATTATGACTAATCACAACAAAAATCGAGATATGTGTGGTTTACTTTATGACTAGTCATAATTTAATTGTGGATATCTGAAATGTAGGTTTCAGATAGTTATTTACATTTACAGCATTTAGCAGACGCTTTTATCCAAAGTGACTTGCATGCTGAGCAATTGAGGGTTAAGGGCCTTGCTCAGGGACCCAACAGTGGCAACTTGGTGGTGGCGGGGCTTGAACAGTCAACATTCTGTTTACTAGTCCAGTATCTTAACCACTGAGCTACCACTGCCCTCAGATAGTCAGTAATTAATAGCAGGTATCTTGAACTGGAGCCTCCATACAACTCAACTGTAAATTTTACGTTATTTATACTAGTCAGAATGTAATTAGAGTTATATAACAGTTAGTTCCGACCTTACAATATGATTGGTTGAGAAGCGTTCTAACCGTGCTGATATTCGTGATAACAGCACGGCCTTTTCACACCATAACTGTATTACTCCGCTGACGCGTTGCCATTAACGACAAGCTTCATGCACACAAACGCGCACGCAGGCAACACAGACTTTTTTCCCGATTGCGTTTCAAATCCATTATTTGATATACAATCTAACGCACTATGTAGGGAACATAAATCAATTGTCTAATATATTGTCTTGTGCACCATGTAGTGAACATGAATGCGTTATTTGATATACAATCTAGTGCACTAAGTAGTGAACATGAATGCGTTATCTGATATACAATCTAGCACACTGTGTGGGGAACATGACCAGTTGTCTAATTCACTATCTAGTGCACTATGTAGAGAACATAAATCCGTGATCTGATGCACAATCTAGTGCACTGTGTAGGGAACATTAATGTGTTTGTTACGCGAACAGTTAGCTTAATAGCCCAGTTAACAGCTCCTAAAAGTTCTGTACTCACCCATATCCTTTGGTGTGTGCGAGAGGTTTTTTATTTCTTTTTTCCCTTCGGAGGTTCTTGCCTTTTTCTTCTTGTTGTTCTTACCTCCCTGAAATGAGTTTTTGCATCTGCTTTGTAGTGTTAAACTTTATATTCGTTGTGGAACTACTTTTTGGCGGAAGGTATTGTCAATATTAAAGCATATTTATTATTAAATTCAGGGCTTCTTTGATTTATTTTCTTTCTTTATTTTGTAAAAACTGTTGTATAAAAGCAATAGAACACTTGAGGTCGTGTGTTATCGCGAATAACATCACGGCTGTGATTGGGTCGCAGGCACGAGCCGAAGGCGATAAGGGCCAGTGATAGCTCAGTGTTTAAGGTACTGGACTAGTAAACAGAAGGTTGCCAGTTCAAGCCCCGCCACCACCAAGTTGCCACTGTTGGGTTCCTGAGCAAGGCCCTGTGTAAGTCGCTTTGGATAAAAGCGTCTGCTAAATGCTGAAAATGTAAATAATAACAAATTTGGTGTTTTACCTACATTTACATTTTCAGCAGACGCTTGACTTACAGTTATGACTGAACAAAATTTTTGAGCAATTGAGGGTTAAGGACCTTGCTCAGGGGCCCAACAGTGGCAACTTGGCGGTGGTGGGGCTTGAACCGGCAACCTTCTGATTACTGGTCCAGTACCTTAACCACTGAGCTATCACTTCCCTAGTCTACCTAGTCAAAATATAATTAGAGATATCTTATATCTTATAATTAGAGCATTAGAGTAATATGTCTAGTCACAAACGAATTACAGATATCTTGTAATGGTGGTGAAGCCAGTTTTATGTTAAAACGGCCTGTCATACCGGCTGAGACTTTAAGGAACAACTGAAGTACAACAGTGACAGGAGAGCGCCGCACCCAAAGCATTCGATTCACTTTTCTGCCCTTTTACTCTCAGACACGGTTTTGAAGACAAATCTGCACCAGCTGTGTGTGAACTGTTTAAAAACGCGATCTTAGAGACTCACCGAACTACAATGCTATCAAGTGTTGCGAACAGGTTTTGACAGGCAGTGCGGATTCACGCTACAGATATGATAAAAGATATGGAGTGAGGGGAATCCCGGAGTGAAACACTTCCACAGGCATGTTTACTGCACAGTATAACATATCTCTATCAGTAAACCTTGCACATCATAATACCTGACTTTCTCTCTCTCTCTCTCTCTCTCTCTCTCTCTGTGCGGAACAGACTTCACCCCCCATTGTTTTTTTCGCTGTATATCAGCGCACAAACAACCCGGAGGAAAAACCCTGTCTTATTTACAAACCCTGCTCATTTCTTGCGTGTGTTTTCTTGATTACAGGTAGTTTGGAGATCAGACAGACGATTTCTTCTGTAAACGATCGTGTAGTGTGTAAACCACAACGATTTAAAGACTCCTGATTACATGAGCTGTACCTAGATAGCGCAGATCCTCAGGAGTCCTGAACCGGCTGACCGATCAGTTTGGATCTAATAATGTAACAAGTTGGCAGAAGTTAGAAGGTACTTACAGCTGATGATGATGGTGAGATGAA
Source organism: Trichomycterus rosablanca (assembly GCF_030014385.1). NCBI lineage: Eukaryota > Metazoa > Chordata > Actinopteri > Siluriformes > Trichomycteridae > Trichomycterus > Trichomycterus rosablanca. The sequence goes on along the minus strand of NC_085990.1, from coordinate 8,003,248 downwards.
TAAACGTGCGCATGATGAAGATCTGCACTGACTGAATGAATGAATAGGCTACGACCAGCTTCTCCAAAACGCCAAACTTGAGGAGAGCAATCTTAAAGAGAGCGATCTCTCTCTCTCTCTCTCTTACACACTCTCTCACACACACTCTCTCTTTCACTCAATCTAATTCAACTCAATTCAAAGAGTTTTATTAGCATAACTGTTGTAGTAGTTGGGTCATTCCTAGCATTCGGTGCCATTTAAGTCCCCATGATGTAATATGGTATATTTTGTGTAAAAATAGGCTAATACTTATTTCTATAAGCTTGTCTTACACGATTAACCCCACTCCACCATAGAAAACAATGAAGTGTTCCCAGGATTATTTAATAATAAAAAAAACACTCTGATTTTAGTGCAAGTAGGCTTAACTGCCATGTCCCCAATCATGTTTTCTCAAATTCATTTACAAATATAAGTAATAAATATCAAACAAATTCTACATTTTTCATTATTGTTGTATAGCCTTATTTATAATATCGCTCACCAAATGTTATATTTTGTTATTAATACATTTTTAATATTTAAAGTCTTTAAAATAAGTTGTGTCCCTGAGTCAACTGTCCCCCCTGTTACTGTGATGGAAAATTTGTCTGGACATGCCCCTGACTCTTCCTCTAGTCACATGACTACCAGGAAGTAGCATACATTTTTGGAGGGAAATCATCCACAAAAAACAGAGTAGGTATCATACTTTATTCATTCTTTTTTCAATGTTTTAGAAAGGTTTACTGATGCGGTAAAGCATAACATGTCCACTCTGTTATGCTAATTTATAATGGAAAGTTCTACATTTTTGTAATTTTAAAAATATGGTTAATAAACAGGTTAAAAATCTTTGTCTGTGGTCGCCATGAACTAGCCTGCTGTATATCACATGAGCAGTAATGCTAATTTTGGCATAAAATGTCCCTCCTGTTACTGTCCACCCTGTTACTGTTTTGCACAGTAACAGGGTGGACACATAGTAATAGGGTGGAAGTAAGATGAAGTATTGGTATTTATTATTAATTTAATATGAATTTATTTGTTATATACAGTGTATCACAAAAGTGAGTACACCCCTCACATTTCTGCAGATATTTAAGTATATCTTTTCATGGGACAACACTGACAAAATGACACTTTAACACAATGAAAAGTAGTCTGTGTGCAGCTTATATAACAGTGTAAATTTATTCTTCCCTCAAAATAACTCAATATACAGCCATTAATGTCTAAACCACCGGCAACAAAAGTGAGTACACCCCTTAGTGAAAGTTCCTGAAGTGTCAATATTTTGTGTGGCCACCATTATTTCCCAGAACTGCCTTAACTCTCCTGGGCATGGAGTTTACCAGAGCTTCACAGGTTGCCACTGGAATGCTTTTCCACTCCTCCATGACGACATCACGGAGCTGGCGGATATTCGAGACTTTGCGCTCCTCCACCTTCCGCTTGAGGATGCCCCAAAGATGTTCTATTGGGTTTAGGTCTGGAGACATGCTTGGCCAGTCCATCACCTTTACCTTCAGCCTCTTCAATAAAGCAGTGGTCGTCTTAGAGGTGTGTTTGGGGTCATTATCATGCTGGAACACTGCCCTGCGACCCAGTTTCCGGAGGGAGGGGATCATGCTCTGCTTCATTATTTCACAGTACATATTGGAGTTCATGTGTCCCTCAATGAAATGTAACTCCCCAACACCTGCTGCACTCATGCAGCCCCAGAACATGGCATTCCCACCACCATGCTTGACTGTAGGCATGACACACTTATCTTTGTACTCCTCACCTGATTGCCACCACACATGCTTGAGACCATCTGAACCAAACAAATTAATCTTGGTCTCATCAGACCATAGGACATGGTTCCAGTAATCCATGTCCTTTGTTGACATGTCTTCAGCAAACTGTTTGCGGGCTTTCTTGTGTAGAGACTTCAGAAGAGGCTTCCTTCTGGGGTGACAGCCATGCAGACCAATTTGATGTAGTGTGCGGCGTATGGTCTGAGCACTGACAGGCTGACCCCCCACCTTTTCAATCTCTGCAGCAATGCTGACAGCACTCCTGCGCCTATCTTTCAAAGACAGCAGTTGGATGTGACGCTGAGCACGTGCACTCAGCTTCTTTGGACGACCAACGCGAGGTCTGTTCTGAGTGGACCCTGCTCTTTTAAAACGCTGGATGATCTTGGCCACTGTGCTGCAGCTCAGTTTCAGGGTGTTGGCAATCTTCTTGTAGCCTTGGCCATCTTCATGTAGCGCAACAATTCGTCTTTTAAGATCCTCAGAGAGTTCTTTGCCATGAGGTGCCATGTTGGAACTTTCAGTGACCAGTATGAGAGAGTGTGAGAGCTGTACTACTAAATTGAACACACCTGCTCCCTATGCACACCTGAGACCTAGTAACACTAACGAGTCACATGACATTTTGGAGGGAAAATGACAAGCAGTGCTCAGTTTGGACATTTAGGGGTGTAGTCTCTTAGGGGTGTACTCACTTTTGTTGCCGGTGGTTTAGACATTAATGGCTGTGTATTGAGTTATTTTGAGGGAAGAATAAATTTACACTGTTATATAAGCTGCACACAGACTACTTTTCATTGTGTCAAAGTGTCATTTTGTCAGTGTTGTCCCATGAAAAGATATACTTAAATATCTGCAGAAATGTGAGGGGTGTACTCACTTTTGTGATACACTGTATGTTTAAAAAGATTAGTTAAATGGGATGCATATATTTGTCAGGGAATGGCACCATTTTCTGCTGCAGAAAAGCAGAGGCGCTACAGGGCACATCATGATGCAGACCCTGAAAAAAGGCAGAGCTACCTTAGTAGCCTTAGTAAAGAGAAGGAGAGGTGGAGAAAGGACAGAGATGAAGGTAGAAAAAAAGAAGTGTCAGACCTCAGTGAAAGAGAGAAGAGAGCACAGAGAAAGAAATGGCGAGAAAGGAAGAGAAAGCAGAGTATATAAGTATTTGAAGTAAATAAGTATTTGATCCCCTACCAACCAGCAAGAATTCTGACCCCCACAGACCGGTTATGTGCCCATGAGGCACACAAATTAGTCCTGTCCCTGTATAAAAGACTCCTGTCACAGAATCAGTTTCTTCCGTTCAAATCTCTCGACCACCATGGGCAAGACCAAAGAGCTATCAAAGGACGTCAGGGACAAGATTGTAGACCTGCACAAGGCTGGAATGGGCTACAAGACCATCAGCAAGAAGCTTGGTGAGAAAGAGACCACTGTTGGTGCGATAATTCGAAAATGGAAGAAATACAAGATCATAGTTAATTGCCCTCGCTCTGGAGCTCCATGCAAGATCTCACCTGGTGGGGTAAGAATGATTCTGAGAAAGGTGAGGTCAGTCCAGAATTACACAGGAGGAGCTTGTCAATGATTTCAAGGGAGCTGGGAGCAGAGAAATGCTGGATATGACCCCAAGAACACCATCCCTACTGGGCATTTCTCTGCCAACAGTGGTCTCTTTCTCACCAAGCTTCTTGCTGATGGTCTTGTAGCCCATTCCAGCCTTCTGCAGGTCTACAATCTTGTCCCTGACATCCTTTGATAGCTCTTTGGTCTTGCCCATGGTAGTCGAGAGATTTGAATGGAAGAAACTGATTCTGTGACAGGTGTCTTTTATACAGGGACAGGACTAATTTGTGTGCCTCATGGGCACATAACCGGTCTGTGGGGGTCAGAATTCTTGCTGGTTGGTAGGGGATCAAATACTTATTTCCCTTAATTAAATACAAATTAATTTATAACCTTTATTTAATGTTTTTTTTCTGGATTTTTTTTAGATTCTGTCTCTCACAGTTGAAGTGTACCTACGATAAAAATTATAGACTGTTCAAGTCTTTGTAAGGTGGTAAACTTACAAAATCAGCAGGGGATCAAATACTTATTTTCCCCACTGTAAATGTTCCTGATAATTACTTTAGGTGTTCAGTACATTTGATGGTTGAAGGTGGGGGATGAGGGTGGGGGACACAAGTTGCTTCTTTTTAATGAAATTTACTGTTGGTAGCTGTATGATGTCCACCCCGTTACGTCCTGTCCACCCTGTTTCTCGTCTGTCCACCCTGTTACCTGTGTGTTTTTTTTTATATTAATTAAATAAAATCAACAATTATTATGCATATCTTTGTGGTTACCTGAAGGGAATGAATCCGTAAAATGAAATAATTTAAAAATGGAGCCAAATTCCATTGAAATTCCTTTTTATGCTAAAAGAAATGTATTCAAATTACATTGTGCCTTTAAAAACAATGTATATTTCTTTAGATAAAGCTTGTTTATAAAAATGTTCTTTAAAAAAAATTGCAGGATAAATTGAGGGACATTTAAGCTTTTAGAAAATATAAATATTAAAATAACTGTGCATTTAAAACACTTATTAATAGAGAAGAGAATGTCCTGTAACAGGGGGGACATTTGTCCTACGTCACATGCAAAAAATTTGGTCAAAATTATGAAAGTATAATATCCTGAGCTGGACCAACATATATTTCTTATAGTTTAACAAGCCCTCCTTCAGATAAAATGATAAAACCATGAAAGGTTTTGCACTTTTTTATAGGAAGTTACCAACCTGAAATGGCACCGAATAGTAGGAATGACCCAGTTACAGTATTGCCAAAGCATTGAAGAGTCAGTTATATACACACACCGATCATTCATAACATTATGACCACCTCCTTGTTTCTACACTCACTGTCCATTTTATCAGCTCCACTTCCCATACAGAAGCACTTTGTAGTTCTTTACTGACTGTTGTCTATCTGTTTCTCTGCATACTTTTTTAGCCTGCTTTCTCCCTGTTCTTGAATGGTCAGGACCCCCACAGGACCACCACAGAGTAGGTATTATTTAGGTGGTGGATCATTCACAGCACTGCAGTGACTGACATGGTGGTGGTGTGTTAGTGTGTGTTGTGCTGGTATGAGTGGATGAGACACAGCAGTGCTGCTGGAGATTTTAAATACCTCACTGTCACTGCTGGACTGAGAATAGTCCACCAACCAAAAATATCCAGCCAACAGCGCCCCATGGGCAGCGTCCTGTGACCACTGATGAAGGTCTAGAAGATGACCAACTCAAACAGCAGCAATAGATGAGTGATCGTCTCTGACTTTACATATACAAGGTGGACCGACTAGGTAGGAGTGTCTAATAGAGTGGACAGTGAGTGAACACGGTATTTAAAAACTCCAGCAGCACTGCTGTGTCTGATCCACTCATACCAGCACAACACACACTAACACACCACCACCATGTCAGTGTCACTGCAGTGCCGAGAATGATCCACCACCTAAATAATATGGTGGTACTGTGGGGGTCCTGACCATTGAAGAATAGCATGAAAGCAGGCTAAAAATTTATGTAGAGAAACAGATGGACTACAGTCAGTAATTGTAGAACTACAAAGTGCTTCTATATGGTAAGTGGAGCTGATAAAATGGACAGTGAGTGTAGAAACAATGAGGTGGTTTTAATGTTATGGCTGATTGGTGTAAATATACAAAAAAGATTCTCTCTCTCTGTTTGCCATCAGGGCTGTTCATGTGGTTGCGTGGATCAGTCGGTGTCTCTCAGACTGTTGCAGGCAGATACGTACTGTGCTGCTACAGTGCTGCTCTCCATCTCCTCTCCCAGCATAATGATCAGTTTCTGGGTGTTAGTGAGAGAGCAGAATTCAGGATGGAGTTTTTGAATTTTTTTGAAGTAGACCTCCCATATGTGAGTGTATTTTGGACACTCTGTTAAGAAGTGCAGCTCAGTCTCTGTGGTGTTGGTGTTGCACTGTGTACACACTCTTTGTTCTTTGGGGAGCCAGGATTTTTTGTAGCGTTTTATTTCGATGGCTGGCTCGTGTGCACTGAGTCTGTATTTTGTTAGTGTGGTTCTGTGTTTGATGTCAGTCACTCTACTCAGGTAATCTGCTACAGTGTATGGTCGATTTAGGGCACTCTCTCTCACTCACTCTCACTCTCTCTGTTTTTGGCATGACCATTATGGGCATTTGTATTGCCAGAACATTTAATCTGTAAAGTAATTTTAAAATAATAATATCTAAAGTAGCAGTTGTAGCCTAGTGGTTAAGGTACTGGACTAGTAATCAGAAGGTTGCTGGTTTAAGCCCTACCGCTGCCAGGTTGCCACTGTTGGGCCCTTGAGCAAGGCCCTTTAACTGCTTACACTGTGTACTGTAAGTCACTTTGGATAAAAAGCATCTGCTAAATGTCAAAAATGTAAAAGTAAGAACAAATGTACAAACCTATACAATAGTACAGTATATAAATAACAGTGTATTAGTAAAAATAAAAACAATAGTGACAATAACAGTAAATAATACTTTATATAAGTAGCAGTAAAATAAAAGTTGTGTGAGTGCGTGTGTGCATGTGTGTGTGTGTGATATCCCTTCGTCTCTAACCTGGTGAAAGGTGTCTGTGATTAGTCACATGAACAAACTAAAACAACAAATATACTGTATATTGTGTGTATAAGTATGTATGGAAAAAGTATTTGTAGGTGTGTGTGTGTCTGTGTCAGAATAGCATACGGCCTGGTGGCAGGTTTGTATGTAGAAAGTTGTAAGTATAGCTCTCTCTGTGCTCACCCAGAAAGTAGCTTGTCAGGGTTTGAGAGGGAATTATAATTTGGGGATAATTTTGTGTGTATTTTGTACATTCAGTGAGGAAGTGCAGCTCTGTCTCTGTTTGGTTTAGTGAGAAGTGTCGACACACTCTCTGCTCACGGAGCATCCAGGACTGCCTGTGTCGCCCCGTCTCGATAGCCAGGCTGTGTTCGCTGAGTCTGTACCTCGTCAAGGTGGTGCTGAGATAATCTGCCACACTGTACTGTCTATTTAGAGCCAAATAACATTGTAGTTTACTTTGTTTATTTTGTGTTTCCCAATAGGCAAAATAGTTCATCTTTAATATTTGTGTAAATTGTTCAATTTTGATTAGGTTCTGGTCCTGTGTCTTGATAGTGTTAGTGTGTGTTAGTGGTGTGTTGGTATATGTTAGTGGTTTGTCTGTGTGGTGACTCAGTACCAGTTGGATTAGGGGACCGGGGATTTCTACAGAAGTTTGTTTTTTATGGCATAGAAGTTCATTAAAGACAGAGTTTTTTGCGGTTGGGGTTTTCCAGTAAATTGTGGAAGAAATGCAGTGCGGCGTGATACATGAGTGCAAGTCAAATCTCAATTCAGTACAGTATAATATACACAAAGCATATAAATAACCAAGCAATAAATACGTTCAAATAAAATAAAAAACACACACAACATTTTAACTTTGTAAGCAAAATACAACTTTTACAGTAAGTCCATTTTTGTAATATTTTGCTTATATCCTACGTTTTGTTATAATTTCTGCAATGTCATTGTTTTGTAAAGTTAAAATGAATGGTTGTTACATTTTTATATAGTTGTATCTGAATTCTTTGAACCTGCAGACAAACATGTTACAGTAAAGTAACTGTGTCAAGCCAGGGTAATGTTAGGGTGGGGACTAAAAGAATTGTATTTTATATAGCTGGAATGAAGGGTTAGCGACGAGCGTTAACTAAATAAACCTATCAGGGTGTGTTTTCAGATGTCTTATGAACAGGGCCCTACTAAATTCACAATTTCACAGACCTCCTTTTTCGAAAATCACAGATTTTACTGATTTAAAAAAAAAAAGTGCCACATTTGAAGGCAGTCATTAAATAACACTCATAAATTGAATGATAGAATAAATGGAAGCTACAATACACCGCACAGCCTACCTTAATACTCAACAGTCTTAAATATGAAAATTCTCGTCCGTGTTTTGACGAGAAATATTCTGCATGCAGGCCTTATTCTGCATGTGTTACAACAGTGTGTCTTCATAGACACAGATTGTGTGTACTTGACTGGCCTGCCTGCAGCCCAGATCTGTCTTCTGTTGAAAAATTATAATGTATGTAGCATCATGAAGAGGAGAATCAGACAAAGGCAAGGACGGACTGTTGAGTAGTCCTGAAGCAAGCAAGAATGGAGAAAAATTCCACTAAGTTCCCAAACCATTATTAGCCTCATAATAAAAAGGTGCTAAACATGCATCTGTCTTAACTTTTTTGAAGTGTGTTGCAAGCATCAAATTTTAAACGTGTTTATATTTACAAAATACAATGAAGTTGATCAGTGAAAACACTGGAAATGCAAATAAATTAACAAAATACAGATTCTTGTTTTATTGCGTTCTACTAAACGTCCAAGCTATTATGGAAATGAGGTTAGTATACACTTACACACACACACACACACTTAGAGCATTAAGCAGACACTTTTATCCAAAGTGACTCACAATTGTGACTATACACAATTAAGGGCCTTGCTCAAGGGCCCAACAGTGGCACTTAGTGTCAGATGTGGGGCTTAAACTTGCGAGCCTCTGATCATTACTCCAACACGTTAACCACTGAGCTACCACTGTCACAGTGTTTCATACAGTAGTTTTGTTTATTGTTGTCTGCCAATTGGTGGATTGTAGCCACAAAATTTTAAACACTACCAGTTAATAAACATAAGAAGAGTAGTCCATACATAATCCAGCATAATCCTATGTAACTCTAATTTGTGAACTACAGTGGGGTCAAAAAGTATTTAGTCAGCCACTGATTGTGCAAGTTATCCTACTTAGAAAGATGAGAGAGGTCTGTAATTTTCATCATAGGTATACTTCAACTATGAGAGACAAAATGAGAAAAAAAAATCCAGGAAATCACATTGTAGGATTTTTAAAGAATTTATTAGTAAATTATGGTGGAAAATAAGTATTTGGTCAATGACAAACAAGCAAGATTTCTGGCTCTCACAGACCTGTAACTTATTCTTTAAGAAGCTCTTCTGTCCTCCACTCGTTACCTGTATTAATGGCACCTGTTTGACCTCGTTATCTGTATAAAAGACACCTGTCCACAGCCTCAAACAGTCAGACTCCAAACTCAACCATGGCCAAGACCAAAGAGCTGTCGAAGGACACCAGGAAGAAAATTGTAGACCTGCACCAGGCTGGGAAGAGTAAATCTACAATAGGCAAGCAGGTTGGTGTGACTAAATCAACTGTGGGAACAATTGTAAGAAAATGGAAGACATACAAGACCATTGATAATCTCCCTTGGGGTCAGGATCTCATCCCGTGGGGTCAAAGTGATCATGAGAACGGTGAGCAAAAATCCCAGAACTACACGGAGGGACCTGATGAATGACCTGCAGAGAGCTGGGACCAAAGTAACAAAGGCTACCATCAGTATACACACTACGCAGAGAGGGACTCAAATCCTGCAGTGCCAGGCGTGTCCCCCTGCTTAAGCCAGTACATGTCCAGACCCGTCTGATGTTTGCCAGAGAGCATATGGATGATCCAGAAGAGGATTGGGAGAATATCATGTGGTCAGATGAAACCAAAATGGAACTTTTTGGTAAAAACTCAACTCGTCGTGTTTGGAGGAAGAAGAAAAACCCAAGAACACCATACCTACTGTGAACCATGGGGGTGGAAACATCATGCTTTGGGGCTGTTTTTCTGCAAAGGGGACAGGACGACTGATCCGTGTTAAGGGAAGAATGAACGGGGCCATGTATCGTGAGATTTTAAGCCAAAACCTCCTTCCATCAGTGAGAGCATTGAAGATGGAACGTGGCTGGGTCTTCCAGCATGACAATGATTCCAAACACACCGCTCGGGTAATGAAGGAGTGGCTCCGTAAAAAGCATTTCAAGGTGCTGGAGTGGCCTAGCCAGTCTCCAGACCTCAACCCCATAGAAAATTTGTGGAGTCCGTGTTGCCCAGCGACAGCCCCAAAACATCACTGCTCTAGAGGAGATCTGCATGGAGGAATGGGCCAAAATACCAGCTACAGTGTGTGCAAACCTGGTGAAGACTTACAGGAAATGTTTGACCTCTGTCATTGCCAACAAAGGTTATGTTACAAAGTATTGAGTTGAACTTTTGTTATTGACCAAATACTTATTTTCCACCATAATTTACAAATAAATTCTTTAAAAATCCTACAATGTGATTTCCTGGATTTTTTTTTCTCATTTTGTCTCTCATAGTTGAAGTGTACCTATGATGAAAATTACAGACCTCTCTCATCTTTCTAAGTAGGAGAACCTGCACAATCAGTGGCTGACTAAATACTTTTTGGCCCCACTGTACATTTCCCATGTTACTTTGCGACAAGACTGAAGGGGGAAGGATTTAGTGATTCTGGGATTCTGTGCAATGATCTACAATATAAAAACTTTATTTATTATCTTACAGTATGAATCTGATCCTGTAAATACATTATATAGTCAAAAGTATTGGGACACCTGATCATGAGCTTGTTGGAAATTTCATTCCAAATCCCCAGGCATTTATACTAAATTGCTTTCTCTTTCGTTTGTAGCCGTAATACCAACAGCTCTTCTGGGAAGCCTTTCTACAAGACTTGGGAGTGTCTGTTTTGCGGCAATAGAGTCAGTGAGATCAGGCACTAAAGTTGGAAGAGAAGACCTGGTTCGCAATCCAAGTTTAATTCATCCCAAAAGTGTTTAAATGGGTAAAGATTAGTGCTCTGTGTAGACGGCTAAAACATATTTGCACATAACTAGCCAAACAATGTATTTGTAGACCTTACTTTGTGTTTAGAGGCATAATTATGCTAAAAGTGAAAGGGGGATTTCTCAAATTGTTATCACAATTTAAACGGGAGTCCATTTACTCCATATGTTTCTATTTACTCAATGTATACACCTGTTAACAATATATGTGGGAGAAACAAATAAATTTAATCATGAGAAGGATTGTCTATGTATTTTTGGCCATATGGCTTATACTAAGATCCAGTGCAGAAGATCACCAATTCCAGAAAAAGCAAAACGTGGAGTCAAGTTCTTTCATCTTCCCTGAATCATAGTTTAACCGTAATAATGAATACTTACAGATTATGTGAATCTGAGTAGACTTGCTCATCCTGCACTGATCTGACAATCAACTGATAATGAAAGTGTTAAATGAAAGAATTAATCCTCAGATAAAATGGGTTGTCCACTTGGTAAAGAACTGTAGAGGATTCGTGCCTTTAGAAAAAATGGCGTGCCCTAAATTTGTTCCTGTACTGACAAGCAGGGCTGGACTCAGCCAATCAGATGATTAAACGTTGTCCCCGGTCTATTTTCAATTGCTTATACATTATGTTACCCCATCTTCCTCCACGTGACAGTTTAACTTCTTTATACACCAGTATCACATTACCTGTCCAGTTTTGGTATTAGCAGATGCTTTTTATCCAAGGCCACTGAGCCTACCACAGCCAGTTAAAGCCCATTTAGCAAAGATACTAATAAAAATGCACACTTACCCACATAAAAATAGGAATGTTCTTCAGTTCGCCTGGACAAAATCCAGTCTTAGATTGATCCTGTGTTGGAGCATTTTTGTGAGATCACTCTGACGGTCCTTTACCAATGTTTATCACAATCAGGTCTTCGTATGTTACAGCAGCGATTACTGAGATGGTCACCAATCACTGCAGAGTGATGCTGAAATGTGGAGCTAGAACCAATTTACTTGTAAATGGGGTTCCTCTGCTAGCCGTAATGCTAAGACCTAGTTTCTCCGATCTTGCTTAAAGATGTTACACAGCTTCATCTGCTTAGAATGAACTCCAGTGAGAAATCCAGTTCTGCCAGATGTGCAGTTCTTTATCCACTCTATATTTGTTGCAATGACCTTTATCTTGTAGAGACACTTCCCTCTACACACACGTCACATCATCACAGTCTGACATTTGTCTTTTCTGTGACTGAATGATGAGTCATTACTGCACACATCTCAGTGTGCTAAACTGACGGGGAAAAAATAAGCTCCTGTTTTTACTTGTGATCAGCAACAAACTCCAGTTCAGCTTTAAAGTGCCAATTTTGGAGCAGCATTGTCTTTTCCTGCAAGACAGACCTATATTTTGCTCATTCCTGGATTTAAGTTCATGAGTGCATTTAAATTAACTCTATTTACTCTATTTACACCGATCAGCCTTAACGCTAAAACCACCTCCTTGTTTCTACACTCACTCTCCATTTTATCAGCTCCACTTATCATATAGAAGCACTACAGGACCACTACAGAGCAGGTATTATTTAGGTGGTGGATAATTCTCAGCACTGCAGTGACAATGACATGGTGGTGGTGTGTTAGTGTGTGTTGTGCTGGTATGAGTGGATTAGACACAGCAGCGCTGCTGGAGTTTTTAAAATACCGTGTCCACTCACTGTCCACTCTATTAGACACTCCTACCTAGTTGGTCCACCTTGTAGATGTAAAGTCAGAGATGATCGCTCATCTATTGCTGCTGTTTGAGTTGGTCATCATCTAGACCTTCATCAGTGGTCACAGGACGCTGCCCACAGGGTGCTGTTGGCTGGATGTTTTTTTGGTTGGTGGACTATTCTCAGTCCAGCAGGGACAGTGAGGTGTTTAAAAACTCCAGCAGCGCTGCTGTGTCTGATCCACTCATACCAGCACAACACACACTAACACACCACCACCATGTCAGTGTCACTGCAGTGCTGAGATTGATCCACCATCTAAATAATACCTGCTCTGTAGTGGTCCTGACCATTGAAGAACTGCATGAAAGGGGGCTAAAAAAAGCATGCAGAGAAACAGATGGACTACAGTCAGTAATTGTAGAACTACAAAGTGCTTCTATATGGTAAGTGAAGTTAATAAAATAGACAGTGAGTGTAGAAACAAGAAGGTGGTTTTAATGTTATGGCTGATCATTGTATATAGGCAATCTGTTGCCAATCGAATCTGCTGTGTTTAATGAACTACAAAGAACTACCATCAGCCCAGTAGTTCTTTGTAGTTCATGTGTTAAACAATATGTTTTGTAAAAAAAAATGTAGTCTTGTAGGAGTAAAATCTGTTTATTTTTTACTGTTATTAACACAAAAAAGCTCTGAAAGAACCAATTATAATTTTACCAATCAGCAGCATAGAAAATTGACCTTCGGTTCACAGCGTAGGTTTAGCTGCACTAATATCTTGCTGAAAATTGATCTGGTGAAAATGAGGTGCTAGGATCTTGGGTAAGGATGGGGTCACAGACTCAATGCACTTAATACACTAATTCTTTAAGAGTCTAATGCCAAGTTCACACTACACGACTTTCCAAGTCGTCAGGTTGCTGTACAGTTCACACTGCACACCTGGATCTCTTGTAATCGGGAGTCTTTCAATTCGGTGTGTATTTCACACTACATGACTGATCAGCGATCACCAACTGGAATCGCAGACGAGCTTCTCTGGTCTCCCAAACTACATTTTGTCACAAAAACAACCACGAAAAGTGACGAGGGGTTTAATGATACCATGTCCAAAAATGCACGTTCGACATAGCACTCATTGCCAGTCGGGCAACTCAGATCCAGATATTTGACAAGCTAGAAATCTCGATTCGGTCAGCGAGCCACTTGGATTGAGTTGTTGAGTAGTTCACACATGGCGATGGAGAGACGAGTTTCGATCGCTGAGTGAACGCAGAGTTGCTCCCAAACCGGCAAATCTAGCGCCGACCAGTCAGTGCAAAAATCAGGGCAAAAATCGTGTAGTGTGAACTAGGCATAAGCAGAGCTGCTGACACGGTTGGGCATCCACACAAACAAAATTGTCCCTCAATTTCTCAAGGGACTTAAGGGCCTCTTCCCACTGACACTAGCAGTGTAAAAATGTGAAGAGAGTAGCGTGGTCTTCCATATGTGCCAACCGCCCTGCAACAATCTGCCATTGGCAATTGTAAAGAGGTGGCTGGCGGATTCACATATATTAGAGGAGGTGTGTACTCTGTGCAACCCAGCAGAGGGGGCAAAAGTACACAGAGGAATTGATTCAGTAGCAAAAAGGGGGAAAAGTGTTTAAATCATCAGTGAAAATCCTTTTGAAGATAGTACTAGTTCTGCTGTGAAAAAACAAGCATAATTTCCCTTTAAACATCCAATAAACACATTTAAATAAACAATAAATCATTCAAATATTAAACACAAAACACAATTCAGAAAGTTTTACTTTATTGGAAGTTGCAAGAAATCATCAAAAATCATTACACATTATAAATTCAATATACATAAAAAATTATTAAAAATATTGTAATATGACTATAGTTTACAACTTATCCAAATGATCCAACATTACAGCAGATGAAATTCTAATTTAAAAAAATGACATTTTTTTTTATGCTAGTAATGTGATCAGAACTAAAATGAAATTAATCAGTAAATATCAGAACAAAATTCATTTCCATGAATAAACAAATACACCAACTCATGTTATTTCAAAACTTTTTTTCAACTCCCAATGAGAAACAAAAATGGATTTTATTCATGCAATAAATTCATTCTAAATAACTGACACATTGAAAACTGTTTCTAGTAAACAAGCTCACTCCACGTAAGCGATTAAAAACTGATATTAAAAACTATATATATTATATATATTATAATACATATGTATATGTATGTATGTGTATATATATATATACTGTATATATATATATATATATATATATATATATATATATATATAAATAATGATTTATATTTAATATGTATAATCATACAGAACATTTTATAGTTGGCTCTTTAATGAAACAATCACAGCAGAGGACAAATCAGTAGCTTGAGTGACCGGAAAAAAAAGATTTTCACTTTGAAATATTTAACAGAAAAGTGTCCGTATGATAAACAGGGTTCAGTAGCTGAGTGGGTTGCATCTATGTGATTGGATTCATACAGAGGGTCTCTGCACATACAGAGGACCACACTAATCTCTCTGTATACTTCCACTGCTCACAAGAGCACCTTGCACCAGACAGCTGGAGTCCTGGTGCAAGAAAAAGAAGGTGATCTTGGCCTTCTGCCCTCAGACGTAGCCAATCATATCTGTTAAGAATATGATTCATGTCATGATGGTGGTACCACTAAGCCTTAAACCTGAAACTCAGGCCTTGTGATGGTTAGTGTATTGAAATGCTTCATCCGAGCACCTCAGTCAATAAAGTTAAGATTTGTCCACCTCTGAATTGTAAAAGAGACGCTATAACATGAGCTGATTATCATTTCTGCACTATATAATTGATATATTATATTATTATAATCTCAATATTCCACATATTCTATATTATTGTATGATTATAAATATACTATATAGATATATTTTTTATATACATAGATTTGTTTAAATGGTTTTTAAACCCTGAGGTGGCTGAATTACAACATGATTGAGCAAATAAAATAAAGATCATGTCTCTTTTAAAAGCAAACCTGATATTTTCTGAGCAAAACATAAACAATGTATTAAACCATCACATCATCATATAATTGAAAAAGAAATCACTAATCAAAAGCTGATTCACTGAAACTGGGAAAAAAAGCAACACGCCAAAACGGAATTCACTTCCGCTGGTGTCATTCAGGTTTATGCCAAATGAACTTTAACCTCTGAGTTTGTGAAGCTCTTAGAGTTCAGCCTTGCTAAGTTCACAGTTAGCTAGCTAGTATTACCACAATGGTTTCCTTTTCATAAAACAATAAACTGTATGACAAAGCTAGCTAGCTAGTGCAGTGGAGCTAAACTGCAGTTCTGAGCACTTTTACGTAAAAAATGTAAACACAATTATTGAAATGTTTGACTGCTGTATTATTGTTGACACTAACACAAACAGGTTTACGCATTATCAAATCATTTGTAGCCTAGCTGGAGTTAGCATTCTAAAATGAGCTACCTTTTTGCAGAGATGCTTTCAGATATTGACGTTGCAATGGAAAACCTCACAGAAACACTTTTCCAAGAAAGTTATGCCCTCTGTAAGAGATTCTACTGTTGATGTCAATGCTAAAACAAATGCCTGGTATCAAATGGTTTTTTCATTAAAGTATCAGAAAGCTCAAACCAATAAACCTTCTAAAATAATCATCTAACCCTGAAAATGCTGCCTGGGTCCATTGCATGGTTAAAACAGTCAGATAAAAAAGTTTTAGTTTGGTGAGGAAGTTAGAGACTGACCACAATGATACTAAACAGCTTTTGGATGAATTGTAATGTCGACTGTGTGCCAGGAATTCTCATTTAAAGTCATCCTTGGTAAAAAAACAAAAAAAACAAACAAAACAAAACTCCCACACACTCCAAAACCTTATGAAAAGACTGTTATAGCTGCTATACAGCACATGGTATTTTACCAGAAGCATATGCTCATTTTCAACATCCTTATAGCCATATAATGTAAATAATGTTAAAATGTGAGTTGATCCTTATAAAAGATATCACTAAAACAGGCTTACAGGTCAATAAAGTCATTGTAGATTCTGATTTAAGTGCACTTTAGGAGATAAAAGTTAGCGCAAAGACTGCAGTCACAGGGGCGTGGGTATGCAGGGACAGGACACGTGGATGTACTGTACTGACCAAAGTTATGTTAACACATTAAAGTTGACTAAAAAGAGTAAATATTAAAAGTAGACAGATCTAGCAAAGCAGGGTTATAATCACCCAGGGTTAACATGATGAATTATTTTGCTGATTCAGGAGGATCCAGATCCCACTTGCAGCGGCTGGTTGAGCTCAAGATCCCTGCTGTTAGCATCACTAGCGTTCTTACAGCAGAGGGTTCTAAATAAATGGAAACATTTTGTCAAGAAAAAGCTCGAGAGACAAACTACAATCATAACGACAGTGTTAAAGGTTTAATCTTATTTAAACAACAGCATCTATCAACATTAATGAAGATTTCATCTGGAACACCAACAGTAACTAGTAGTAACATGTCAGGATTAAATTGAATGCTGCCAAATACATTCCAAAATCTTGAGGACAGACATGCTACACTCTCCTCATCAGCTAAAGATGGGAGATGTTAAGGTCATTCAGTGAACCAGTGGAGAGTTGTTAGTAAATGTAACGAACATTAAGACATGAGATCCTGTATCCTTCTCCAGATGTGTGTGTGTGAGTGTGAGTGTGCACATACCTAACAAATTCTCGTTTACAGATGACCACACAAATGATGATGATGAAGATGATGGCAACGACAGAAATAACAACGGCAGATATACAAGAGAGTGAGTTCCAGCATGTTCTATCTGAAAAACAAAAACTACCTTTTATCAGCACTACACTGTAAACAAGTATGCTAACAAAAATTAGCTTATTAAAAAACTAAGCACCCCAGAATGCTGCTACAGAAAAATAATCAATGATGGGTGGTGGGTGTGAAGTGGTCCAGATGCACTGCATGCTAATCACCCAATGCTGTTTTTTGTTTTTATTTGCCTTGTCGTCAAACCATGTCTTTATGAACCTCTATGGACCTTTATGGTTTGTGCACAGGGGCCCAGTTTAGCTGGAACATGTTGAAACAACCTTCCCCAAACTGTTGCAACAGCAAAGCCCTAATTAACCATATTTAAATCCTCTGGGATAAATTGGAACATCCACTGTAAGCCAGATGGTATTTAGCTGAAACTTTTTTTAAATACACTTACAACTGTAACCAAATACAAATGAAAGGTTAAAATCCTTGCTTAGTGGCCCAACAGTTACAACTTAGCAGAGGTGGGATTTGCACCAGCAACCTTCTAATCACTAGCCCGGTACCTAAAGCACTGAGATACCAATTGTTTTTTTGTTTTTTTAATGTGGACAGATTTCTACAGACTCACTGACACACCAACATAATGCTTACAGTTTAAACCTTAACCCACATGGCACCAAAATCTTTCAAGTGTGAGTTTTTTGGAGTTTTTTTTTTTTTTTGCAAATAACTCAGTCTGGCACTTTTCTCAAATGAAGCCCCTCCCTCCTTCGCCCACTCTATCCTACCTGTTCTACAGACCAACCTTGTGTAAAGCCCGGTGTGTGATCTGGAATTTGACTGGTTTTACCTAAGCAAGCTGATAATGGTTACTCCTAGTTGCTAATCACTTATCCAGACCTGGTAATTTACTACATTAATTTCAATAATTAATCTACCTTTGATGTTATTTTCACTCTGATGTTGATGTATAAGTAAGTTTAGTACAATGCAACCAAAGCGTGGGATTTTGACAGTTAAAGACTTTGTAAGGGCTGTGTACAAAATGTGAAGTGTAAATAATTAGTAATTCATTATTATTGTTAATAATGAATTATTACTAATTATTAAAAATGCTAAACCTGTAAGTAACTAGTAACTAAACACAAACTAAAGAATCTATAAAAATTGCATGACAGATTTACTGTATATACAATACAGAAATAAAGCAGTGAGGAAACTCTTACCTTCAGTCAGACGATTAGCATCGCCTAAACTGCACTTATCTGCAAAATCAAAAACGTCAATTACTGAAACAGCTTCAAAACACAGGAACCAACCAGAACTACACCTACAATCTAGAACCTAGCCATCAGGGTGAATCTTGGATGACTGATTGCTTGCATGGTGCACTACATATGGTACGGTATTGCAGCCTCTCCAACTGTGGTGCACGTAGAAGGTAGGAAACCATCTAACAGCAGCACTAAAAAACAACCTGTTTGGTGCTGAACGTGAAGGGTCAGACGCTTGGTGTGTATTCTTGCCATAGTGTCTGCTAACATGCTTTAGTAAACGAAATAAAACACTAGCAAAGCATCGGAACTGGACATTGGCGCAATAGGAAAAGGTTGACTGGTCCGACGAATCCTGTTTTCTCCTAGATCACATGGATGGCCAGGAAGAGATGGAACCAGGATGCACTGTAGGACGATCAAACTGATACCAGATAGCACAGGACACCTTCAGATGTCTTGGTGGGTCAGAGTTTTTGACAGAACATTAGATGGGTGGGTGGTGACTTTCTCCAAAGTTAAGAGGTTCCACTGATAAACTCTGATGAATTTAAAAACCCTTCATAATTGTTCAACAGGATAAAAGTCAGTAGATGGCCTGGATCACGTAGAGTCTTCACCTAATTTTTTAGAAATTGGGTTTATGTTTGGTCTTCAACAACATTTCTGACATGTGAACATTTATGATTGTTACTGTAATGCTTGTGTTTCAGTCAGTCAGATGGTGCAGTCAACTAGCCCTATTTATGTGGACAGACACCAGCTTTAGTCAATATTTTTTGGAAGCAGACAATTTTTGGAAACCAGTTTGATTTTTGACCTTACAAGGTGTTACGGGGCTCAAACGCCTCGTGTTGTGTTTTCCCAGATCTTAAATAACAGTCTGGTGGGACCCAAAAGCAGATTTGAAAAATTGCAGTGAGTGAGATTCGAACCGGGATCGCGGGTGTTAAAGAGCTTTGCTCTACCCGATTCGCTATGGGCTTGGTTAAAGTGCTTGTGCCTTTAAACTACTTAACGGTTTTAAATGATAATCCTTGAATGTAAACAAATAGCAGAAGATATATGTGTATTTATTTGTATACAGTGTATCACAAAAGTGAGTACACCCCTCACATTTCTGCAAATATTTCATTATATCTTTTCATGGGACAACACTATAGACATGAAACTTGGATATAACTTAGAGTAGTCAGTGTACAACTTGTATAGCAGTGTAGATTTACTGTCTTCTGAAAATAACTCAACACACAGCCATTAATGTCTAAATGGCTGGCAACATAAGTGAGTACACCCCACAGTGAACATGTCCAAATTGTGCCCAAAGTGTCAATATTTTGTGTGACCACCATTATTATCCAGCACTGCCTTAACCCTCCTGGGCATGGAATTCACCAGAGCTGCACAGGTTGCTCCTGGAATCCTCTTCCACTCCTCCATGATGACATCACGGAGCTGGTGGATGTTAGACACCTTGAACTCCTCCACCTTCCACTTGAGGATGCGCCACAGGTGCTCAATTGGGTTTAGTCCATCACCTTTACCTTCAGCTTCCTCAGCAAGGCAGTTGTCATCTTGGAGGTTGTGTTTGGGGTCGTTATCCTGTTGGAAAACTGCCATGAGGCCCAGTTTTCGAAGGGAGGGGATCATGCTCTGTTTCAGAATGTCACAGTACATGTTGGAATTCATGTTTCCCTCAATGAACTGCAGCTCCCCAGTGCCAGCAACACTCATGCAGCCCAAGACCATGATGCTACCACCACCATGCTTGACTGTAGGCAAGATACAGTTGTCTTGGTGCTTCTCACCAGGGCGCCGCCACACATGCTGGACACCATCTGAGCCAAACAAGTTCATCTTGGTCTCGTCAGACCACAGGGCATTCCAGTAATCCATGTTCTTGGACTGCTTGTCTTCAGCAAACTGTTTGCTGGCTTTCTTGTGCGTCAGCTTCCTTCTGGGATGACGACCATGCAGACCGAGTTGATGCAGTGTGCGGCGTATGGTCTGAGCACTGACAGGCTGACCTCCCACGTCTTCAACCTCTGCAGCAATGCTGGCAGCACTCATGTGTCTATTTTTTAAAGCCAACCTCTGGATATGACGCCGAACACGTGGACTCAACTTCTTTGGTCGACCCTGGTGAAGCCTGTTCCGAGTGGAACCTGTCCTGGAAAACCGCTGTATGACCTTGGCCACCATGCTGTAGCTCAGTTTCAGGGTGTTGGCAATCTTCTTATAGCCCAGGCCATCTTTGTGGAGAGCAACAATTCTATTTCTCACATCCTCAGAGAGTTCTTTGCCATGAGGTGCCATGTTGAATATCCAGTGGCCAGTATGAGAGAATTGTACCCAAAACACCAAATTTAACAGCCCTGCTCCCCATTTACACCTGGGACCTTGACACATGACACCAGGGAGGGACAACGACACATTTGGGCACAATTTGGACATGTTCACTGTGGGGTGTACTCACTTATGTTGCCAGCTATTTAGACATTAATGGCTGTGTGTTGAGTTATTTTCAGAAGACAGTAAATCTACACTGCTATACAAGCTGTACACTGACTACTCTAAGTTATATCCAAGTTTCATGTCTATAGTGTTGTCCCATGAAAAGATATAATGAAATATTTGCAGAAATGTGAGGGGTGTACTCACTTTTGTGATACACTGTATATATATATATATATATATATATATATATATATATATATATATATATATATATATATATATATATATATATATAAAGGAACTGTGTGTTTGTTGAAAAAAAGGGAAAACAGAGAGGAAAGACTAGCGGAGACTATTTCCGACTGAAATAGCGGAGACCGCAACTTGATAATAAAAAATAAAACGTGCGGTTTCGAACCCCGCACGTCACCGTACTGAGCTCGAGAGACTGATGCACTAACCACTACTCTATAGGGTGAACTAAAGAAACTGCGATCTGAATCACTTATTAACATATGCGCCTCAAACAGGCGGGAAACGAAACAAAGGATGCCAAACAAACCAAAAAATACACAAAGAAAAACTAATCTGATGAGCTACCCGCTGGCTGTTGGGTAGTCGTTTCAGAACTCAAAGAGACCTCAACAAAGGTGTGAGGTTACTAAAGAAATGATAAATTACTTTACTTTTCTAAAACTGTTCCAGTTATTTAAACAGGGAGATAAACAAAAAGGTCTTTCTTTTAGGGGAAAACCAATGTTCCCGAAACAGAGAGAAAAAGAGGACGAAAGATGTCTTTTTTAAGAAGAGAATACCAAATTACCGGCGAGGTCTGGTATTACTAGATTAACACAAGACTCTGCGCCAAGTGAGCCGTGCGCAGCCTTTATAAAGGTGCTGCACAGCTGATGTCAATCAGCTTAATTATCCCTGGGTGTGGCACGCGGTCTCCCTCTAGTGGTGGGCGGATGGCGGTGTCTTACAGGACCCCCTCCCCGAGGGGTGTCTCCTGACATCCCCAGGCCGGTCACTCGATCCCGGTTAAAGGTCCGGATGAGATCGGGATCGAGAATCCGCGCTGCCGGTACCCAGGAACGCTCTTCCGGGCCATATCCCTCCCAGTCCACCAAATATTGGACTCGATTTTGGACTTGTCGGGAATCGAGTATCCTATTTACTGTGTAGGCTGGAGAACCGTCAACCATGCGAACAGGGGGAGGTTTTGGTGATCGGGTCCCAGGGGAACACAGGTATGGTTTGAGGCGGGAAACGTGAAAGGTTGGATTAACCCTGAACGAGGGCGGGAGTTGCAACCTGTAGGAAACTGGGTTGATGCGTCTGACTATTTTAAATGGTCCAACGTATCGAGGCGCCAGTTTTCTGTTGCTGACCTTCAGAGGTAAGTCTTTTGCGCTTAGCCATACTCGTTGGCCCGGGCGGAAGGTATTTCCCAACCTTCTCTTACGGTCTGCTGTGCTCTTCCGTGAGGTTGTTTGGGCTACCAGGACCGCCCGAGCTCGTCGCCAGGTGGACCTGCAACGGCGTACCATATGGCTGGCTGACGATGTGGCCAGCTGAGTTTCCTGTTCAGGGAACAGGGGAGGTGGATAGCCAAACTGGCACTCAAAGGGGGACATGCCCAAAGAGGAGTGCCAGAGAGTATTGTGGGCGAATTCTGCCCACAATAGGTGATCCGCCCAGGTGGAGGGGCTGGTTGAAGCCAGACACCTTAGCGACTGCTCTAGATCTTGGTTCACCCTTTCAGTCTGCCCATTGGACTGGGGGTGAAAACCTGAAGAGAGGCTGACAGAGGCCCCTAGGGAAGCACAAAAAGCTTTCCAAAATTGGCTAGCAAACTGAGGACCCCTATCTGAAACCAGGTCTGTGGGCAGGCCATGATACCGCACAACCTGTTGAAGGATGAGGTGGGCCGTCTCTCTGGCTGAGGGAAGTTTGGGCAAGCCAATGAATCTGGCGGCCTTAGAAAACCTGTCTACCACCACCAGAATTACTGACAGGCCTTTAGATTTGGGCAGGCCAGTGATAAAGTCCAGAGACAGATGTGACCATGGACGATGGGGAATGGGCAAAGGGTGTAACAACCCTGGTGGCTTGGCTCTGGAGTCCTTGTTGCGTGCACACGTTTCACACGCAGAGACGAATTGCCTGATATCCCGAGCCATATTAGCCCACCAGAACCGCCTCTGAATTAACTTCAGGGTGCGAGTAGCTCCAGGGTGTCCTGCGAAGAAGCTCTCGTGCCCCCATTGCAAGACCTGAGTCCGGGCTGATGCGGGGACATACAGGCAATGGGTAGGGGTTCCCCCTGGGTCGGGTTCGGCTAGAAGGGCTCTCTTGACTACTTCCTCAATTCCCCAACGCAGCGGTGCCACTATGCGTTCTGGAGGAAGGATGGGTAATGTTGGTCAGGCTTGTAGCTCCTCCCACTGTCTGGAGAGGGCGTCAGGTTTGGCGTTCTTGGTGCCTGGCCGGTATGAGAGGGTGAAGTCAAAGCGACTAAAAAATAGCGTCCAACGGGCTTGCCGGGGGTTTAGTCGTTTGGCTTCCTGAATGTATGCAAGGTTCTTATGGTCCGTCCAGACCAAGAACGGATGTTTGGCCCCCTCTAGCCAGTGCCGCCACTCTTCGAGAGCCATCTTGACTGCAAGGAGTTCTCTATCTCCTACACCATAATTGCGTTCAGTAGGCGTTAGGCGATGGGAGAAGTAGGCGCAAGGATGAAGTTTCCTGTCCACGCCCGAGCGCTGAGAAAGGATTGCCCCTACCCCTACCTCGGAGGCATCTACCTCCACTAGAAAAGGAAGTTGGGGATCAGGAAGATGAAGAATGGGCGCCGAGATCAGTCTACGCTTAAGTTCGTCGAACGCCTTCTGTGCTTCGTCTGTCCACCGAAAAGGTCCTGGCACTTTTCGGGTAAGAGCCGTCAGGGGCGCTGCGACTGACCCAAAACCTCTAACAAACCGTCGGTAAAAGTTGGTAAAACCCAAAAAGTGTTGGACCAGCCTGAGAGAGGTTGGACGTGGCCATTCAGCCACAGCCTTGAGTTTAGCAGGGTCCATGGTTAGTTTGCCCTGGGAAACCACAAACCCTAGAAAGTGGACCTCGGGTATGTGGAACTGGGATTTCTCCAGTTTCACGAAAAGGTGGTTCTCAAGGAGTAGTTGAAGCACTCGTCGTACATGGCCGACGTGTTCCTTCACAGTTTTACTAAAGATGAGAATATCATCAAGGTATACAAAGGCGTAGAGACCAAGTGTTTCTCGGAGGACCTCGTGGATCAGGCGCTGAAAAACAGCTGGTGCGTTCATCAACCCGAACGGCATGACTAAGTATTCATAGTGACCGGTCGGGGTGATGAACGCTGTTTTCCATTCATCCCCAGATCTAACTCGCACGAGGTTATAGGCTCTGCGAAGGTCTAGTTTAGAGAAAACAGACGCTTGTTGCAGTGTCTCGAAAGCAGATGTCATAAGGGGCAAGGGATATCGGTCTTTGACTGTGATTTTGTTAAGGCCTCTGTAATCGATACAGGGCCGTAGGCCTCCGTCCTTCTTGCCTACGAAGAAAAAGCCCGCTCCAGCGGGAGAGGATGAGGGTCTGATAAAGCCTTGGGCTAAGGCTTCTTGGACGTACTTCTCCATTGCTGTTCTCTCGGGTCCAGAGAGAGAGAAAAGGCGCCCCCTAGGGGGAGATGTGCCCGGTAGCAGATCAATGGCACAATCGAACGAGCGGTGGGGGGGTAGCACCTCCGTCTTCCGTTTACTAAAGACTTCTCGTAGGTCATGGTAGGCCACCGGGACCTTGCTCAAATCGACTGGTTCGTGAGAGAGGCTGCCTGGGTGACACCTAGGAGCCAAACAGGAGCCCTGACAATATGGGCCCCAGTGTCGGATGGATTTGGAAAGCCAGTCGATTCGGGGGTTATGTCTGACCAACCAGGGGAATCCTAGGATGACCGGCAAATCCGGCGCTTGCGTTAAAAAAAATGAAAGTGACTCCGAGTGTTGACCTACACTCACAGTAATGGGTCTGGTCTGTCTTTTGATGGCCCCAGACCGGAGTGGGAACCCGTCAATGGCAGCCACCGGTAGCGGTGTCACCAAAGGTTCCATGGGTAGCCCTAGTTTTAGGGCCATTGTGAGGTCCATAAAATTACCTGCGGCGCCGGAATCTATGAAGGCCTGCAATCTTTTTTCGGCGCGCGAGTTGTTCCAGCTCAACGTGACAGGAAGGAACAACCCACTGGACCTGGGGCCTAGAACTGGGCCTACCCTGGGGCCCCCTACCGGGGGTAGGCCTGGCCTTTTACTGGCCTGACTGGACACTGAGCCAGCTTGTGGCTTCCCTCCCCACAGTACATGCACCGCCCCCCCTGGCGACGTTGCTCAGCCTCTTGGGGAGTCAGGTGAGCCCGCCCAATCTGCATGGGCTCACCTCCTTCGGAAGAGGCCGCAAGTCGGGGGCGGACAGGCGCTTCCTCTGGGGTCAGGGCTCGTTGTGCCTTCTTATTGGTCCGCCGACGCTCACGTAGGCGGTTGTCAAGTTTGGTAGTGACCTCGTACAGGTCCTCCAAACTGGCAGGAGGGTCTCTGGTGGCCAAGAGGTCTTTAAGGTCCTCATTAAGCCCCTGTTGGTAGACGGCCATCAGAGCCTCCGAGTTCCAACCACTCTCCGCTGCCCAAGTGCGGAAGGAGATGGTATAATCGGCGACTGAGAGTGAGCCCTGCCGCAAATTCAGAAGGGCTGAAGCAGCTTCGGCACCCCGTACAGGACTATCGAAGGTCCGCTTCATAGCTGCGGTAAAATCCGCAACGGTGCTACAGTCAGAAGACTTGCTCTCCCACAAGGCTGTAGCCCACGTTAAAGCTCTGTCCGTGAGGAGAGAAATCATATATGCGACCTTGGCTCCTTCAGTGGGGAACCGGGTGGGTGCTAGTTGGAATGTCAGGGAACACTGAAGCAGAAATCCCCTGCATGCCCCTGGTTCACCACTGAATCTAATGGGTGCTGGTAGCATGACGTCCTGGTGGATAGAGGGGAGTAGCTGATCAGGTGAAACAGAAGGTGTCTCCTCCTTGGGAGGGGAGTTTAACCGTTGGACTGCCAATGTTAGTTCATGCATGCGTTGGGCCAATTGGCTCAGCGCCTCCTCATGCTCCCCTAACCGGGCCCCCTGGGCTGTTATGGCTTGCTGCAACATATTCCTGTCTGCTGGGTCCATGCTGGCAGAGTCTTTCTGTTACGGGGCTCAAACGCCTCGTGTTGTGTTTTCCCAGATCTTAAATAACAGTCTGGTGGGACCCAAAAGCAGATTTGAAAAATTGCAGTGAGTGAGATTCGAACCGGGATCGCGGGTGTTAAAGAGCTTTGCTCTACCCGATTCGCTAGGGGCTTGGTTAAAGTGCTTGTGCATGATAATCCTTGAATGTAAACAAATAGCAGAAGATATATGTGTATTTATTTGTATATATATATATATATATATATATATATATATATATATATATATATATATAAAGGAACTGTGTGTTTGTTGAAAAAAAGGGAAAACAGAGAGGAAAGACTAGCGGAGACTATTTCCGACTGAAATAGCGGAGACCGCAACTTGATAATAAAAAATAAAACGTGCGGTTTCGAACCCCGCACGTCACCGTACTGAGCTCGAGAGACTGATGCACTAACCACTACTCTATAGGGTGAACTAAAGAAACTGCGATCTGAATCACTTATTAACATATGCGCCTCAAACAGGCGGGAAACGAAACAAAGGATGCCAAACAAACCAAAAAATACACAAAGAAAAACTAATCTGATGAGCTACCCGCTGGCTGTTGGGTAGTCGTTTCAGAACTCAAAGAGACCTCAACAAAGGTGTGAGGTTACTAAAGAAATGATAAATTACTTTACTTTTCTAAAACTGTTCCAGTTATTTAAACAGGGAGATAAACAAAAAGGTCTTTCTTTTAGGGGAAAACCAATGTTCCCGAAACAGAGAGAAAAAGAGGACGAAAGATGTCTTTTTTAAGAAGAGAATACCAAATTACCGGCGAGGTCTGGTATTACTAGATTAACACAAGACTCTGCGCCAAGTGAGCCGTGCGCAGCCTTTATAAAGGTGCTGCACAGCTGATGTCAATCAGCTTAATTATCCCTGGGTGTGGCACGCGGTCTCCCTCTAGTGGTGGGCGGATGGCGGTGTCTTACACAAGGGTGTGCAAATGTATCATCTCTCTAACAAACAAGGTTCTTCAGACAACTAGACCTGTGTTTGACCTAAAAGATCACCACAAAAGGTTTGAAACTAGGGCTGTTGCGGTGAAAGAATTTTTTCAAAATTTTTTTTTTTTGAAAATTACTTAATTTATCTGGATTTTAGAGCTATATAAACAAGCTTTATTGTTAGGCTACGATTCAGTATATTATTGCTTTATAATGACAAAGATGAGACAGCTTTAAGACAAATCAAATGCGTGTTTATTGTTAAATACAGAACAGAGCTAAGATGCGCAATAAGAATGCACGTCTTTTCTCTATTAAAAAAGGTTTAAATTTAGCTTCTAGCCTTGGCTAGATATACACTGTGAAACGAAAAAAAAGTGTTTAGGCTAAATATTTTAAATGCACATAAAGTCTAAAGAATAAAGTCTGTAAGACCTTAAACCTGTGTTATCATGTGCGCTAGAAAAACCAACATGTTCACCTGATGTGGTTCCAGAGAGGATCTGAGTGGGGTAGCGATGTTCCCGGCGGCACTAAAACTCTCTCTGATGGTGTGTGCTCGTAGCACTAATACACACGTGTACTGTACCTGCATGCGACTTTAGAGAGCAGAGCAAATCTAGCCTGGTTGTCGCGCCACTGTTAACTATCTATTTAGTAGGTATAATTAACATAACAATATATACTACATTTCAAGTTATTTATTCGTTTCAATACATTTTTATTCAATGAAAAAATACATTTAAATCATTTTAGCAAGCCAGCAAGAAAATATTTGCAGGCTGCAATGCCATATTAACCATCATTAAGTGCTTTAGTACGCCAAGGCTGTTTGAATAAAGTCTAAATTACAAGTATTTTATTGAGTGTGAACTCAATTTGATCATTAATAAACTTGCCTATAATTAATGTTGCCATTGTTTCCATTTTAAAACACAAACTCTGACACTCAGCAGCAACGAATTCGAACAGGTTGCGGGAAAATTACGCACATTTTCATTATGAACTTATTTAACATTTATTACGCCCGAATGTAAGTGCGTGTTTATTGTTAAAAACAAGATGGACTTTGCAAAAAAAAAAGAAAAAAAAAGAAAAGAAAAAGAAAAAATGTGAACATCGCGGTGTTGCAGTTGCTTGGCATGCCCTGCGGTTGGCTGATCTATACCGCGGTATTTCAAAATTGCGGTTAGCGCGACAGCCCTATTTGAAACATCTGACTAGAAGTGATAATGAAAAAGGTAGAATTACCTGTGCAGGTGAAATTCTCTGACACCTGTAAAACACATTAAAGTCATAATAAGTACAGTGTTTTAGCCACACCATTTACCAAGAGGTGCAAAAAATCAATTGTGTAAAATTAACAATATGCTACTAAATTTGGGGAAGGCCCTTTCTTGTTCCAGCATGACTGTGCCACTGCACAAAGCAAAGTCCATAAAAACATGTTCCAACCAACGTGGTGTGAAGGAACTCCAGTGGCCTGGACGGAATACTGACCTCAATCCTACTTAACACATCTGAGATAAACTGAAATGCTTATTGAGAACCAGGTCATCATCAGTGCCTGACCTTATACATGCTCTTTTGACTAATAAACACAAGTTTACGCAGACACACTCCAATATTCTCTATAAATCCTTTTCAAAATATACAAAACCTAATATGGTTTTGTAATGGGATGTTCAACAAGCTCATGGTCAGGTGTCCGCATACTTTTGGCTAATTAGTGCACCATAAGGAGAACTAGTCCAATATTAGAATATGCACCTATGGGCACTCGGGTGACACAGTAGAAAAGTTGCTAGTCCACCAGCTCTGACATCTCAGACTTGCAAATCTGAATCTCTGCACCGCTACAGCTGGCTTGTCTGAGGGAGGGAGGGCTGAAAAGTTTCCTCATAACTGCCGCAAGTACAACCTCTGCTGACTGAATAATGGCGCCTGAACAGAGATGGGGAGTGTGTGTGTGTGTGTAAAATTGGTGCATGGCACTCTGTGCATGATACGGATCTCCATATCAACCTGGAGGTGAAAAGGTGAAAAGAAGTGAATGGCTTATTCACACATGTCAGAGGTGGCATGTGTTATTTATGGCCCTCCTCGGTCAGGAGTGGAGTTATGCAGCAGCCTAGGTGAAAATACAAATTGGGTAGTTTGATATGACTAGATTGGAAGTAAAATTTGGAAAACAGGCATAAATACAAAAAAAACAATATGCACCAATATTAGCTAATACTAGCTGGTATTCTGATTATGTAAATATAAACAGACTGCAGTCTGATTCACAGTCTGATTATGCCAAGGTCACACTACATGACTTTCCAAGTCGTCAGGTCGCTGTACAGTTCACACTACACGACTGGATCTCTTGTAATCGGGAATCTTTTAAGTCGGTGTGTATTTCACACTACATGACTGATCGGCAATTGGGGGGTTCACACTACATGATCTGTCACCAACTGGAATCACAGGCGAGCTTCTCTGGTCTCCCAAACTACGTTCTGTCATTAAAACAAACACGAGAAGTGACAAAAGGTTAAACGACACCACGTCCAAAAATGCACGTCAACAAGTAGCGAGCGATCAAAGTTTGTGTGCTGATGTGCAGCATAAAATCAAAGAGGAAAAATAAATGAATCTAAATGGATTTGGCTACATGAACATCATGGATTGTTCTATAGTGAGTTGGAGGTAAATAAATATTTTTGCAGTGCAGCGTTGGTGTTTTGTAGAGAACGATAAGGTCAGAAATACTGTAAAACTTGTGTGCACCGATGTATTCTGATAGAAACTATATTATGCCCCTGTCCCACCTTTTTACAACGCCTCCCCTGTTTCCCCCCTCACCCCGTATCTTACGTTCTCGTTGGCTGTTCGACATAGTCATTGCCAGTCGGGCAACTCAGATTCAGATATCTGACATGCTAGAAATCTCGCTTCGGACGCCGAGCACTCGGCGAGTGCCCAGATCGAGTTGTTAATCAGATCACACATAGCGATTGAGAGCCGAGTTTTGATCGCCGAGCGAACGCCGAATTGCTCCCGCTACAGGTGCTGATGTTTCACTGTTAAACTAGTAAACCAACAAACTAAAGTAAAAACTAAAATGAATTCATAGATGAAACTAATTCATTCAGTTTCTGCTAATAAGTCCATCAATAAAATATTTCATTATAATAAATATAAAAATACTCACGCCTTCGACAGGACAATTCACTAAGCAGGAGAAACTGACGTCCTGGATCAGGATGAGAAGATCCTCTTGATAAGATTTCACATATTTATCGTACAGCCCTCCATCTTCATCTACTATGACCGTCTACACACACACACACACACACACACACACACAATTAAATTAAGTAAAAACACCACAAAAATCAGTGTACCAAAAACTTGCTTCATGTCGGTGTCAGTTTGGCTTTACATTAGCTTACTGTTAGCCTGGAGTTAGCGTTAGCATGACAGGTTAGGGTTAGATAAAGTTGTGTAGAAGTGAGAGTATTGTGCTCACATCGTTAATTGCGCAGGTCCTGGTGCATCCCTCAGGCAGCGTGCTGTTTAAAAAGTAAGTCTGATCCTTTTTCTTACAGCACTTGCTCCAACATCGTACCCCACAACTCAGCCAAACAATGAGAACACCTACAGAGAGATGAACCAACATTAAGCTAGGGTTCTGAAATGTACACAGTTCTGACGGTGGTGTTAATGCTGAATAAAGATAGGTAGATGCCTACATACACCTCACTTTAAAAAAGCTGGGGGCTATATATGTAGGTTGACCACAAGTATATGAATACTGCTCTTGATTATGAAATTCAAGTGTTTTAGACACACCCATTGCTAACAGGGGTATAAAATAAATTGTCAACAATATGGTTCCAAATTTGTGACAACAGTTTGGGGAAATCCCCTTGCCCAAAGTGAGTTCCATAATGGCCTGGCAGGTTCAGAGCCCTGACCTCAACGTTACTGAACACTTTTATATATATATATATATATATATATATATATATATATATATATATATATATATATATATATATATATATATATATATATATATATATATATATATATATATATATATATATATATATATATATATATATATATATATATATATATATATATATATATATATATATATATATATATATATATATATATATATATATATATATATATATATATATATATATATATATATATATAGATAGATAGATAGATAGATAGATACTGTATATATATACTGTATATATATATATATATATATATATATATATATATATATATATATATATTGTTTATGCATTTTCTCCCCTTTTTCTCCCAAGTTTTTAGAGCGATTGCGTCATGCTTCCTTTCGACTTAATCAGACCCCCGCTCTGATTAAGAAGAATGAAGCTAACCCAGGCCCCCTCTCACTTTTTCCCCGCCTTTGTGCAGGCGTCACCAACCAGCTAGCAGAGGTCGCCGCCGGCTTAATACCCCATCCCTATATGAACAACAGGCCAATTGTTGTTCATGTGGCTGCTCAGCCCAGCCGGATGGCAGAGCTGAGATTCGATACAATGTATTCGAGATCCCAGCTCTGGTGTGCTACTGTGTGTTTTTACCGCTGCGCTACCTAAGCGGCCTCACTGAACACCTTTTAGGCTGTAAGTCAGATCTTCTCAGGGCAGCACGGTGGCCTAGTGGGTAGCATTGTCACCTCACAGCAAGAAGGTCCTGGGTTCAATCCCCAGGTGGGACGGTTGTCCAGGACTGTGTTCGATATAACCTTGTGAACTGATGAATCTCGTATATTGAGTAACTACAGTTTCTGTCATGAATGTAACCAAAGAGTGTAAAACATGAAGTTAAAATCCTAATAAACAAACAAACAGACCTTCTCAACCATAATCAGTGCAGACACACTATAAATAAGCTTTTACTTCTAAAGTGCATTGCTGTAAAGGAAGGCAACTCTATATATTAAGGTCGATGGTTGAGAAATGGAATGTGTAACAAGCTCAGCATATACACAACATGTTCATCTGTCCACATACTTTTAGCCATGTACAAGTGTATGTAAACCTTTGACAGAGTTTGAAAGAATGAACATGCCTTTAAAAATTACATTTATTATTACTTATTTCTATTGATTTAAGTGCTTTTTACTGCAGTGCAGCTGTTTACATGAGCGCTGATTCAGATTCCTGCTCAGGTACACCAAGTAAAAGTCTGTTTCTAAGGATTGTTCTCACTAATCACATGACTTTCAGGAAAGCTTTCAGGAAGCGCATCCGGTATTGCAAAGTACAAACAATAGCACCACCAAAAGTAGAAAAAAACATGACATCATAACATTTGGCTTTGTATCTGCACATTTTGACCTTCCCTCCGAAAATGCTGACTTAAATATACACTGATAAGTCAAAATAATAAAACCATGCCCAAAGCTGTACATGGTAACACCTATTCTGTAGCACTGGTGCATGTGAGGGTGAGAGATCTTTTAAATGTTGGGCTTACAGAGGTTACTTATAATAATAATAATAATATTAATAATAATATTGTATTTAATTTTCAAGAGCCTTTTAAGACACCCAAGGACACTTTACAATAAAAATAATACAATACAGAGACAAAGAAACAACTAATTAAGATACAGGTAAATTAAGACATGATGAGACGGATAACCATACTTGTGGTTCACGTGTTGAATGCAGCAGTTCTATTAGCTCTAGTTGAAGGTAGACAGTTAAGAGACAGTGTGTTGTTCTTCTTCCTCTTGTCTTATATTAATGGACACCTTTTGATAGTTGTTGGTGGACAGTTAGAGACACAATGTGTCTTCGTCTTCCTCTAGTGATTTAATTATTAGGATTTTAACGTCATGTTTTACACACTTTGGTTACATTCATGACATAAATGGTGGTTACTTACTACACAAGATTCATCAGTTCACAACGCCATATTAAACACAGTCATGGACAATTTAGTATCTCCAATTCACCTCACTTGCATGTATTTGGAGTGTGGGAGGAAACCAAAGACACGGGGAGAACACGCAAACTCCACACAGAAAGGACCAGGACCGCTCCACCTGGGAATCGAACCCAGGACCTTCTTGCTGTGAGGTGACAGTGCTACCCACTGAGCCACCGTGCCGCCCCATCTTCCTCTAGTGAACTATTTTTGATCACACCGTGGTGGTGGCTGTAAGTTTTGGTTGGATATTCTCCTCCCAGAATTGACATCAAGGTGCTTAAAAATCCCAACAACACTTCTGCACCTGCTAAACTCATTCTAGAGCAATGCACACTACCATGTTAGTGTCAGTGCAGTGCTGAGAGTGATCCATCACCCAAATAGCATCTGGTCTGACAGGATCCTACAGCGGTCCCTTTTTACTTTATAAATAGGGTACAGGGGCAACAGATGGGCTAGTCAGTAATTGTATACTCACAACTTGTTCTGTATGGTAGATGTAGCAAATAAAAACTAAATGTATGCACCAGGTAGGTGTTCCTAATAAAGTGTTCAGTAAGTGTCGCATAACCCTTTAACATCGCATAACCCTGTAAGTAAAGTGTCTCCGGCAAGCCGTAGCCTAGTGGTTAAGGTACTGGACTAGTAACCAGAAGGTTGCTGGTTCAAGCCCCACCACTGCCAGGTTGCTGCTGTTAACCCTCAATTGCTCATACTGTAACTGTAATGTGAGTTGCTTTGGATAAAGGCGTCTGCTAAATGCCGAAAATGTAAATGTCTCTGATCTAATAGTACAACCCCACATCAAAAAAAGTTGGGACAGTATGGAAAATGCAAATAAAATAAAAATGCAGTGTTCTTTACATTTACTTTGTCTTTTATTTGATTCAGACAGTTTGAACCCATGTTTTGTCTGCTCTACTTCATTTCATTTGTTAATATACATCCATTCCTGCATTTCAGGCCTGCAACACATTCCAAAAAAAGTTGGGACGGGGCAGTTTAGAGCTAGTAATGAGGTGAGAAAACTAAATAATGATGTGATTCCAAACAGGTGATGTCAACAGGTGATTGTTATCATGGTTTGGTACAAAAGCAGCATCCAGGAAAGGCTGAGTCTTTGATGAGTAAAGATGATCAGAGGATCTCCAGTTTGTCAATAAATGTGTGAAAAAATTATTAAAATGTTTAAAAACAATGTGCCTCAAAGAAAGATTAGAATAATAACTAATTGTATGCATAAGGTAGGTAAAGTACTCAGTAAGTGTGTGTACAATTACAAAACACTTAAAAATGGGTCTGATATAACCTCTGAACTAATGAATCTTGTGTAATAAGTAACTACCTGTTCTGTTATGAATGTAACCAAAGTGTAAAACATGACGTTAAAATCCTAATAAACAAACAAACAAACAAACAAACATTAGAGCTGACCCAGTGAGAATTAGCGGCTTATTTCCCGTTTACTTATCACATTTAAATAGCACATAAAATCAGAGACTGAATGTGAGTTATATTGGCGTAATAACCGCTCATACTTAAGAACATAATCAGGAATCACGAGTCCGAGATCTCAATGAACCCGGATCCTATGAGTCCTCTGATTGGCCCTGGCTCGGAGTGAAGATAAGAGATATTTGGATGCATTTTCATGCAGTAAATCAATCGCAATCAAGATGTCAGTACAAGTGACTCAAGTGAACCGAATCACATCACTGAGTGACTCAGACTAACCGGAGTCCATAAAATGAACCGAATTTGCCACCACTATGTGACATGTACAGTGTATCACAAAAGTGAGTACACCCCTCACATTTCTGCAGATATTTAAGTATATCTTTTCATGGGACAACACTGACAAAATGACACTTTGACACAATGAAAAGTAGTCTGTGTGCAGCTTATATAACAGTGTAAATTTATTCTTCCCTCAAAATAACTCAATATACAGTGTATCACAGAAGTGAGTACACCCCTCACATTTCTGCAAATATTTCATTATATCTTTTCATGGGACAACACTATAGACATGAAACTTGGATATAACTTAGAGTAGTCAGTGTACAACTTGTATAGCAGTGTAGATTTACTGTCTTCTGAAAATAACTCAACACACAGCCATTAATGTCTAAATAGCTGGCAACATAAGTGAGTACACCCCACAGTGAACATGTCCAAATTGTGCCCAAATGTGTCGTTGTCCCTCCCTGGTGTCATGTGTCAAGGTCCCAGGTGTAAATGGGGAGCAGGGCTGTTAAATTTGGTGTTTTGGGTACAATTCTCTCATACTGGCCACTGGATATTCGACATGGCACCTCATTGCAAAGAACTCTCTGAGGATGTGAGAAATAGAATTGTTGCTCTCCACAAAGATGGCCTGGGCTTTAAGAAGATTGCTAACACCCTGAAACTGAGCTACAGCATGGTGGCCAAGGTCATACAGCGGTTTTCCAGGACAGGTTCCACTCGGAACAGGCTTCGCCAGGGTCGACCGAAGAAGTTGAGTCCACGTGTTTGGCGTCATATCCAGAGGTTGGCTTTAAAAAATAGACACATGAGTGCTGCCAGCATTGCTGCAGAGGTTGAAGACGTGGGAGGTCAGCCTGTCAATGCTCAGACCATACACCGCACACTGCATCAACTCGGTCTGCATGGTCGTCATCCCAGAAGGAAGCTGATGCACAAGAAAGCCAGCAAACAGTTTGCTGAAGACAAGCAGTCCAAGAACATGGATTACTGGAATGCCCTGTGGTCTGACGAGACCAAGATAAACTTGTTTGGCTCAGATGGTGTCCAGCATGTGTGGCGGCGCCCTGGTGAGAAGTACCAAGACAACTGTATCTTGCCTACAGTCAAGCATGGTGGCGGTAGCATCATGGTCTTGGGCTGCATGAGTGTTGCTGGCACTGGGGAGCTGCAGTTCATTGAGGGAAACATGAATTCCAACATGTACTGTGACATTCTGAAACAGAGCATGATCCCCTCCCTTCGAAAACTGGGCCTCATGGCAGTTTTCCAACAGGATAACGACCCCAAACACAACCTCCAAGATGACAACTGCCTTGCTGAGGAAGCTGAAGGTAAAGGTGATGGACTAAACCCAATTGAGCACCTGTGGCGCATCCTCAAGTGGAAGGTGGAGGAGTTCAAGGTGTCTAACATCCACCAGCTCCGTGATGTCATCATGGAGGAGTGGAAGAGGATTCCAGTAGCGACCTGTGCAGCTCTGGTGAATTCCATGCCCAGGAGGGTTAAGGCAGTGATAATAATGGTGGTCACACAAAATATTGACACTTTGGGAACAATTTGGACATGTTCACTGTGGGGTGTACTCACTTATGTTGCCAGCCATTTAGACATTAATGGCTGTGTGTTGAGTTATTTTCAGAAGACAGTAAATCTACACTGCTATACAAGTTGTACACTGACTACTCTAAGTTATATCCAAGTTTCATGTCTATAGTGTCGTCCCATGAAAAGATATAATAAAATATTTGCAGAAATGTGAGGGGTGTACTCACTTTTGTGATACACTGTACAGCCATTAATGTCTAAACCACCGGCAACAAAAGTGAGTACACCCCTTAGTGAAAGTTCCTGAAGTGTCAATATTTTGTGTGGCCACCATTATTTCCCAGAACTGCCTTAACTCTCCTGGGCATGGAGTTTACCAGCTTCACAGGTTGCCACTGGAATGCTTTTCCACTCCTCCATGACGACATCACGGAGCTGGCGGATATTCGAGACTTTGCGCTCCTCCACCTTCCGCTTGAGGATGCCCCAAAGATGTTCTATTGGATTTAGGTCTGGAGACATGCTTGGCCAGTCCATCACCTTTACCCTCAGCCTCTTCAATAAAGCAGTGGTCGTCTTAGAGGTGTGTTGGTGTGTTTGGGGTCATTATCATGCTGGAACACTGCCCTGCGACCCAGTTTCCGGAGGGAGGGGATCATGCTCTGCTTCAGTATTTCACAGTACATATTGGAGTTCATGTGTCCCTCAATGAAATGTAACTCCCCAACACCTGCTGCACTCATGCAGCCCCAGACCATGGCATTCCCACCACCATGCTTGACTATAGGCATGACACACTTATCTTTGTACTCCTCACCTGATTGCCGCCACACATGCTTGAGACCATCTGAACCAAACAAATTAATCTTGGACTCATCAGACCATAGGACATGGTTCCAGTAATCCATGTCCTTTGTTGACATGTCTTCAGCAAACTGTTTGCGGGCTTTCTTGTGTAGAGACTTCAGAAGAGGCTTCCTTCTGGGGTGACAGCCATGCAGACCAATTTGATGTAGTGTGCGGCGTATGGTCTGAGCACTGACAGGCTGACCCCCCACCTTTTCAATCTCTGCAGCAATGCTGACAGCAATCCTGCGCCTATCTTTCAAAGACAGCAGTTGGATGTGACGCTGAGCACTTGCACTCAGCTTCTTTGGACGACCAACGCGAGGTCTGTTCTGAGTGGACCCTGCTCTTTTAAAACGCTGGATGATCTTGGCCACTGTGCTGCAGCTCAGTTTCAGGGTGTTGGCAATCATCTTGTAGCCTTGGCCATCTTCATGTAGCGCAACAATTCGTCTTTTAAGATCCTCAGAGAGTTCTTTGCCATGAGGTGCCATGTTGGAACTTTCAGTGACCAGTATGAGAGAGTGTGAGAGCTGTACTACTAAATTGAACACACCTGCTCCCTATGCACACCTGAGACCTAGTAACACTAACAAATCACATGACATTTTGGAGGGAAAATGACAAGCAGTGCTCAATTTGGACATTTAGGGGTGTAGTCTCTTAGGGGTGTACTCACTTTTGTTGCCGGTGGTTTAGACATTAATGGCTGTATATTGAGTTATTTTGAGGGAAGAATAAATTTACACAGTTATATAAGCTGCACACAGACTACTTTTTATTGTGTCAAAGTGTCATTTTGTCAGTGTTGTCCCATGAAAAGATATACTTAAATATCTGCAGAAATGTGAGGGGTGTACTCACTTTTGTGATACACTGTACGATTAGTTATGCCTGTATTACAGAATTGAGTCCTATACGGTAATAACAATAATAATGTAAAAAATAATGCAGCATTCTTTTTTCTTAGAATAACCCCCTATTTGTTTTAGGATAAATAGTTCTTGTGTGAATTACAAGGGCAGGAAAAAGTACAGCAGACACAAAAGTCGGAATATGGGACGCGGCGTAACGTTATTATGACTTTTTGCTCCGTCTTCTCAACACTTGTACCTGATTTACACTTTATATGAAGCGTGTACACGCACCTCAGCACGTGCACGCGCTCGCTCTTTTATTTCTGGTTGAACTGATAAAAAATTTGTTGATTTTGGAAAATTAAAATACGACCCGTTTTTCAATTTCTGCTTATTTGTTATTTGATTTTTGATCTTAAAAAGAAAAACGAATAACGCCCCGTTTTCCCGTTTTTCAACTTTTGGATTTAAAGTGAAAAACGAATTACCAAAGGTACACGGTCCGTGGTAATTCGTTTTTCATCTCAAATCCCACAGTTGAAAAACAAGAAAACGGGTCGTTTTTTGTTTTTCGTTTCAAAAACTAATAATGAAAAACGGGGAAACGGGGCGTTATTCGTGTTTCGTTTTAAGATAAAAAATTAAATAACAAATAAGCAGAAATTGAAAAACGGGTCGTATTTTAATTTTCCAAAATCAACATTTTTTATCAGTTCAACCAGAAATAAAAGAGCGAGCGCGTGCACGTGCTGAGGTGCGTGTACACGCTTCATATAAAGTGTAAATCAGGTACAAGTGTTGAGAAGACGGAGCAAAAAGTCATAATACGTTACACCGCGTCCCCTGTTATATTACCGTATAGAACTCGATTCTGTAATAAGAACTAATCGTACATGTCACGGTGAAACTATTACAAATACATTTGATTGTTGTTGCTCCTTGTTTACTGCAGAGTTAGTTCGTGCAATTTTATTAATTTTTGGATGTTTACTGGCCGAGAACAAGAAATATTGAATCGCCTCGGTTAAGGATTCGAATCTTCGTACTGAATCAGGAATCACGAGTCCGAGATCTCAATGAACCCGGATCCTATGAGTCCTCTGATTGGCCCTGGCTCTGAGTGCACGGAAGATAAGTGATATCTGGATGCATTTTCATGCAGTAAATCAATCTCAATCAAGATGGCAGTACAAGTGACTCAAGTGAACCGAATCACATTACTGAGTGACTCAGACTAACCCGAGTCCATAAAATGAACCGAATTTACCACCACTATGTGACATGTACGATTAGTTATGCCTGTATTACAGAATTGAGTCCTATACGGTAATAATAATAGTAATAGGATAAATAGTTCTTGTGTGAATAACAAAGGCAGGAAAAAGTACAGCAGACACAAAAGTCAGAACAGGGGACGCGGTGTAACGTTATTATGACTTTTTGCTCCGTCTTCTCAACACTTGTACCTGATTTACACTTTATATGAAGCGTGTACACGCACCTCAGCACGTGCACGCGCTCGCTCTTTTATTTCTGGTTGAACTGATAAAAAATTTTGATTTTGGAAAATTAAAATACGACCCGTTTTTCAATTTCTGCTTATTTGTTATTTGATTTTTGATATTTTGATTTCGTTTTCTTGTTTTTCAACTTTGGGATTTAAAGTGAAAAACGAATTACCAAAGGTACACGGACCCACCGCGTCCCCTGTTCTGACTTTTGTGTCTGCTGTACTTTTTCCTGCCCTTGTAATTCACACAATAACTATTTATCCAAAAAAAATAGGGGGTTATTCTAAGAAAAAAGAATGCTGCATTATTTTTTACGTTATTATTATTATTATTACCGTATAGGACTCAATTCTGTAATACAGGCATAACTAATCGTACATGTCACATAGTGGTGGTAAATTCGGTTCATTTTATGGACTCGGGTTAGTCTGAGTCACTCAGTAATGTGATTCGGTTCACTTGAGTCACTTGTACTGACATCTTGATTGCGATTGATTTACTGCATGAAAATGCATCCAGATCTCACTTGTCTTCCGTGCACTCAGAGCCAGGGCCAATCAGAGGA
Organism: Trichomycterus rosablanca; assembly: GCF_030014385.1. Taxonomy (NCBI): domain Eukaryota; kingdom Metazoa; phylum Chordata; class Actinopteri; order Siluriformes; family Trichomycteridae; genus Trichomycterus; species Trichomycterus rosablanca. The sequence goes on along the minus strand of NC_085990.1, from coordinate 7,963,087 downwards.
CTCATAGGATCCGGGTTAACTGAGATCTCGGACTCGTGATTCCTGATTCAGTACGAAGATTCGAATCCTTAACCGAGGCGATTCAATATTTCTTGTTCTCGGCCAATAAACATCCAAAAATTAATAAAATTGCACGAACTAACTCTGCAGTAAACAAGGAGCAACAACAATCAAATATATTTCACAAAGTTATTTGGTAAATAAGAAGCAGAACGCTGATTTTAAAAAAGCATTAGATGTTGTAATAGTTTCACCGTGACATGTACGATTAGTTCTGCCTGTATTACAGTATTGAGTTCTATACGGTAATAAGAACAGGGGACGCGGTGTAACGTTATTATGACTTTTTGCTCCGTCTTCTCAACACTTGTACCTGATTTACACTTTATATGAAGCGTGTACACGCACCTCAGCACGTGCACGCGCTCGCTCTTTTATTTCTGGTTGAACTGATAAAAAATGTTGATTTTGGAAAATTAAAATACGACCCGTTTTTCAATTTCTGCTTATTTGTTATTTGATTTTTGATCTTAAAACGAAAAACGAATAACGCCCCGTTTTCCCATTTTTCAGTATCGGTTTTTAAACGAAAAACGAATAACGCCCCGTTTTCTTGTTCTTCAACTGTGGGATTTGAGATGAAAAACGAATTACCAAAGGTACACGGACCGAACACAAACCTTCTTCATGCAAAATGAGGAAGCGCCATCAAAATTCAGGAAATTATTATACAAACCAAACTCTGAAGAAGTCAGAAATACTCACCACAAACATACAAACGATTAAAACTCCGCATGTTGTCTTTAGTGCAGCTTCCAAATCAAAATAAAGCAAAACAAATTGAGGTTAAAATCAGTTCGCCGCAGAGGAGCTCGGAGTCGGATTGCAAATGTCGCCAGATCAATGACTGACAGGTTTTTTTAACGCCCACTTACTTATCACGTCACTTTTACTTTAAAGTTCTTTTTTCTGTCTCTCTGCTGCCCACGTATTCAAATTTATAAATTTATTATAAAATTTCAAATATTGTATGGCAGACGAGTGCGGTCCGAGTGCGAGTTCTTTTCAAATTGTTAATTTATATAAAGGTGTACAAGTGTAATCTATTTGCAAGTTTGGGCTTGTCGGGGACAATGTAACTATTTTCGGTACACAGAGAGAGCTGTTAGCTGACATGCTAGCGGGTTATGATGCCCATTGGTTTGAATGGCCTGGGGCTAACTGTGTTAGCTTAATAAGCTAAACTTGTCTGTGGTACAGCACATTACTAAACAGTCTGTTACACTTAATTATGATGCGGTATGATTGTAAGTAAGCGGCTCATTTGATGTGATTTTCACGACTATGAATTAGGTAGGGCCTTATTCATGGTATTCATAGTTAGCTATAGTTGCAAACTTTTAAACATTAATATGCTTATTGTCAATTTATTGGAATTTTGCTTACATATTTCAACTTTAGCTGATTTACTGTGCTTGTCTTAATTGATTATTAAACGAGAGCTAAATCATCATATTGTTTAAATGTAAATATATTAATTTATAATTGTTTGTGTTTTTTATTGCAGATTAATATGCAATGCAATCCCAGTCCAGAAGTACTACTGAAACATTACAGATTGTCATTACCAAGGGCGCTCCTGGCCATTGCCGTGTTTGTATCCTGACTCTGCTTACCTGGAAAAGCAGTTTGTTTATTGGTGCTAATTATACTTTTGCTGGAGTGGCACAGGTTTATGGCTTAAAATAAATGTCTGTTGTGAAAGTCAAATAAACATTTCAATAACATTTTCTTAAATTGTCTTAAATTTCTTTCATAGCTACTTGTTAAGAGCATAACATATTCATTTACATTTTTGTCATTTTGCAGATGCTTTTACTCAAATAGACTTACAATTGTGGCTGAATACAATACAAGCAATTGACGTTTAAGGGCCCTGCTCAGGGCCCCAACAGTGGCAACTTAGTGGTGGTGGCGCTTGAACCAGCATCTAGACCAGTACCTTAACCACTGAGCTACCAACTGCCAGTTCAGATATGTAAAAAACTTTTGCCTGTAAAAAACATTTAGTAACTGCTTTTTTGTAAAAAAAACAAAAAAAAACACAGTTTAGTAAACTAAAAGTAAAATGTTTAGTCAACATTAAAAATCTAAAGGCTTTATTTATTTAGTTAGTTGTGTTTATTACAAAACCTGAGTAGATTCAACTTAAAAATATTTAAGTTGACTCAACGTAGTGAATTTAGTTATACTGTGATAAGTATATTTTAAGTGGCTTAGATAGGTTCCATTTACTTAATAAAACAGAAAGTTAATTCAACTCAAAAAGATCCATGCAAACTATTGCCTTAATTTTTTTAAGTAATTTCAACACCACATTTTTTACAGTGTATGGCATGGTAACAGCCCAGTTGTTTTACATGTGGTTGAGTTGTGAGTCATTTCTGGCCCTGCTGGTTTAAAGGTGGCTGAGATGTGGCCCTTTTATGGCTGTAAAACGGCCGAGTTCCGGCAACCGCATCTGGCCCTCATCTGTGCCATCATTCCATGTGGTATGTGGGCCGCAAGTAACATACATTAGAAACATACATTAAGATACAAATAAGACAAGATGTGCAGTACACTAGTGCACTTCAGGTAATCAGAATATCATGAAAAGTTCATGTCATTATTTCATTTCATGTCACCTCATCAAGAGGTAAGCGGTCATATTTTTTATTCATTACATGAAAACTGACATTTCTAACTCTTTGGTTTTACTTTTAATCAGTATAGCTTATAGCTTATATAGTAAAAATCTAGAATCTCACATTATTATATGAAATAAAATAAAAAAAGCTTGAAACGTGTAATGAATATACAATGACAGTTTACCTTTTTACGTCGAGTAAAAAAAAGTGCAGTAGGTGTGGCCTGACCTAACATGTTGAGGTCTGTTGGTAAGAAAGTCCATAATCCAGTGACAAAGGGAGGTGTTAATACCCAGATCTCCAAGTTTAGTGACTAACTTGGAAGGGATTACGGTATTAAAAGCTGAGCTGAAGTCAACAAACAGCATTCGTGCGTATGTGTTGCTATTGTCCAGATGTGTAAGCACAGAGTGCAGCGCCATGGAGACTGCGTCCTCTGTACACCTATTGCTGCGGTATGCAAACTGATGTGGGTCCAGTGTGGGTGGGAGACAGTTCTTCAGGTGTGCCAGGACCAGTCGCTCGAAGCACTTCATAACAATGGGTGTGAGTGCTACAGGGCGGTAGTCATTCAGGCACGTCGGGCTGGAGTGTTTTGGCACTGGTACGATGGAGGTGGATTTGAAGCATGTAGGTACAGTTGCCTGGGTGAGGGACAGGTTGAAAATGTCCGTAAAGATTCCAGTCAGCTGCTCCGCACATGCTCTCAGCACTCGCCCGGGAATGCCGTCTGGACCAGCAGCTTTGCGTGCGTTGATCTGGCTCAGTGCGGTGTAGACGTCTGTGGAGGAGAGTGAGAGGGGCTGGTGGTCTGCAGAGAGTCTGGTCTGGGTAGCCGTCTCCCTGTTGTCTCTGTCAAAGCGAGCATAAAAGTAATTTAGCTCGTTCAGGAAGGAGACATCTGTAGTTACCGGGATGGAGTTGCTGGGCTTGTAGTTGCTGATGACCTGGATGCCCTGCCACATGCGTCGAGGGTCGGAGTTGAAGTGTTCCTCAACCTTTAGCTTGTAGCAGTTACAAGGTTACAGTTACATTTTTGGTGAAAATTTACTATTCACACAATGTCTATTTACATCACTTATGGATGCTTAAAATTTTACACATGGCCATCACATTATCCCTTTAAGTAAAGTGTCTCTGATCTAATAGTACAACCCCACATCAGAAAAAGTTGGGACAGTATGAAAAATGCAAATAAAATAATAATGCAGTGTTCCCTACATTTACTTTGTCTTTTATTTAATTCAGACAGTTTGAACCCATGTTTTGTCTGCTTAACTACATTTCATTTATTAATAAACCTTCATTCCTGCATTTCAGGCCTGCAACACATTCCAAAAAAAGTTGGGACAGGGGTAGTTAAGGGCTAGTAATGAGGTGAAAAAACTAAATAATGATGTGATTCCAAACAGGTTATTGTAATCATGGTTGAGTACAAAAGCAGCATCTAGGAAAGTCTTTGATGAGCAAAGATGATCAGAGAATCTCCGGTTTGTCAACAAATGCATGAGAAAATTATTAAAATGTTTAAAAACAATGTACCTCAAAGAAAGATTGGAAGGGATTTGCATATTTCTCCCTCTACAGTGCATAATATTATTAAACAATTAAAGGAATTGGGAGGAATTTCAGTGTGTAAAGGCCAAGAATGCAAGCTTAAGCTGAACGCCCGTGATCTTTGATCCCTCAGATGACACTGCATCAAGAACCGTCACTTAACAATAGTGTGATATAACCACATGGGTGAGGGATTACTTTGGCAAACCTTTGTCAAGCACTACAATACAGAGTTACATGCACATATGCCACTTAAAACTTTACTGTGCAAACAAAGAAGCCTCATGTTAACCATGTCCAGAAGCAGCGTCGACTTCTCTGGGCTCAGAGGCATCTAGGATGGACCATCACACAGTGGAAATGTGTATTGTGGCCAGATGAATCAGCATTCCAGGTCTTTTTTGGAAAAAATGGACACTGTGTGCTCCAGACCAAAGATGAAAAGAACCATCCAGACTGTCATCAGCAACTGTATCTGTGTGAGGGTGTGTTTTTGTGTGTATGTGTGTGTGTTTTTGTGTTTGTATGTGTTTGTATTCATGTTTTGTTTGCAGCATATTATATGAAAAATAAAGAATAACCATAAAACACAAACCTTTTCTTTATTAAATATTTTTAATTAAATATTACAGCAGTGATCCAGGTGACTGGGAGATAAAGCTTAAACCAAACAAACATAACAGGAAACTTAAACAGAGAGCAGCTGAATGGAATAAAATGCTAAACAAACTGTTAACTAAAAGCAAAAACCTAAAAGAAAAGAAAGAATTCATAAAATGAAACCAAACTATTGATGCAGAACTAAAGATGAGAAAAAAAATAATTGTATACAAACTAAAAAAGAGAACTAAAAGCAGAAATTAATTTATGCATTATAGAAGAAAAAACAAAGAATAATAATAGCAACACAGCAAATGAGAAAGAAAAAAAGAGAACTTAATAAAAGATGCAGAAAAGTAAGATGACAGAGTAAAAGATAGAATTCAACAAAGAAATAGCGAAAATGAAGAATAAGTAAACTTATAATAGTTGGTGTGAAAGCTCAGGCAAAGAGAATAAAAAAGTTAAAGAAGTGCCAGATGAAAACATCTCATCAGAATAATAATCAAAACATTAGTGATGAGTTTTTTCTAAATTACAAAAAAAAAGTTATAAAAGAAAGAAAGAAAGACTGTAGAAAATGTAAACAGCAGAGAAAGAAGCAAAAAGATAAAAATAAAATGAAAATCTAAAAAGCAGATAGAGACACAAAGAACATCAAAAGAGAGAAAAATAGTGGCAGAGGAACAAAATTAAAAGTTAGTTGAAAATAAAAAAAGAAAGGTTTAACCTAATGTAATGCAACGAAACAGACAGAATGAAGAGAAGGAAACTAAAGTCTAAAGAATTGAAAACTAATCTGAAAGTAAGAAAAGGCTAAAAAAGATAGAGAAGCTAATAAAGACACTCAGATAAAACAGAAAAAAAGAAAATAAAGAAAATCAGCAGAAAAAAGATGCAGATAGTTTTAAAGAAAAAAGCTGAATACATACATAAAAAAGACAGCAGTAGAAGCTTTTACAGTAGGATGAACACAAAGAAGAAATAAAGTGAGAAAAAAAGGTAGAAAAATCTAAAGATAAAACCTAATTAAAGAAACATAAAGAAGAAAGAAAACAAGAAACAGAAATATTTAAAGGAAGTGATTATTATGCCAAAAAATAGAAAAGGAAAAGGTAGAGAAAAAGTGAGAGTAAAATGTGCAGGTGACGAAAGAGAAATAAGAAGTGACAGAAAGAAAAGAGAACATACAAAAACACCCAGTACAGCATAAGAAAAAAAGTGCAATAGGAGAAACAACAGTGCAGAAAAGAAGATAGCAAAATATGAAGTAAGAACAAAGCAAGAAAAAGAAATAAAGAAAAGTGCAGAGAAGAATAAAAATATAGAGAAACAGATCTGATGAGTTAAGACAGTGGTTCTTTGGGGTCATGACATTATGTGGGATCACAGTAGAGTTGTTTTATTTACATTGTGCCAGTTTGGATATTTTTGATTCCCCTGTGTGGTCTGGCTATCTCTTGTGGTTGCACCACCTACATGCTGGCTGAGGAGGGCTGCAGGTTAGCTTGCGCCTCATACAACAGCTGCCGGTCATTTTTTTACACTAGACAGTGGATTCTTACAGAAAGCTTTAACATGTATAGATGAACACACTAAGCCCTGTGTACTCCTCCACCACTCAGACTGATACCTGAACTAGCCAGTAAGAGGCACCGTTACAGCAGCATAGAGGAGATTCACCAAAGAAAGAAAAAAGCATAAAGAAATAGACAACTAATGAAAGAAAAAAGACACAAGCAGAAATGTGACCAAAGGTAAATAAGAAAAAGTGAAGGTGATAAAAGATTTCAATAAACAAACAAAAAAAAAAGGAAGAGAAAAACAATGGACTAGAAAATAATAAAAAACAGAAAGAAGGAAAAGAAGAGAAAAAAATGGAGGTAAGAAGAAAAGCTACAGATTAAACTACAAAGAAGAAAACGGGAAAGAAATGAGCAGAAAAAAAAAAAGAAAAAAAAATTAAGAAAGTGTAAAAAAGAAGGATCATTATTATTATTATTTTGTTGTTTTTATTGTTATTATTAATTCTAAATCATGTATCAAATATTTATTTATCAATTCTTATTATTACATATAAATAAAAATAAATAAAAAGCACTTAAATAAAACAATTATTTTTATAGTTTTCTTACAACTATTCAATTGTAATATTTATTATATGTCTGATAATTTTTTGTTCATTTTTTGTATGTAAATCAATATTTTATTCTTTAAAAATTGTTTTATGAATAAAAAATAATAAGGAAGAAATAGGTGCACAGGCTGGAAAAGCAAGAAAAGAGCAGAAAAGAAAAGAGGCAGAACATGAGAAAAAAGAATTTATTTCATTACGAACAGAAAAAATGAATAAATTAGAAAAAGAAAACAAGAAAGCTAGAGAGAAGCAGGAGGAGGAATCAAAAGGTTAAAGGTCACAGTAGACACAAAAAGTTTCATTCATACAGTAAATCAATAATATTAATATTAATATTAATATTACTATTAATAATTCTCTGATATCACTGGTTCTTGGTTCCAGACTAGTAAAACTTTGATTCTGGAATCTAACAGATTTGTGTGTGAATGGAAGAGGAAGATCAGACAGAAACATGAAGGTACCAAACACTCAGACATCAGATGGCATCAGAAATCAAGCAGAATTAGTTTCAAACAGTGATTGATGGTGAATGTAATGGTAAAGGTCAGCGTTAGGGTAACAGTAAAAGTAAAGGTCAGAGTGAAGGTAACAGTATAGCTAAAGATCAGAGCGAAGGTAACAGTATAGCTAAAGATCAGAGTGAAGGTAACAGTATAGCTAAAGGTCAGAGTGAAGGAAACAGTATAGCTAAAGATCAGAGAGAAGGTAACAGTATAGCTAAAGATCAGGGTGAAAGTAACAGTATAGCTAAAGATCAGAGTGAAGGTAACAGTATAGCTAAAGATCAGGGTGAAAGTAACAGTATAGCTAAAGATCAGAGTGAAGGTAACAGTATAGCTAAAGATCAGAGCGAAGGTAACAGTATAGCTAAAGATCAGAGCGAAGGTAACAGTATAGCTAAAGATCAGGGTGAAAGTAACAGTATAGCTAAAGATCAGAGTGAAGGTAACAGTATATCTAAAGATCAGAGCGAAGGTAACAGTATAGCTAAAGATCAGAGTGAAAGTAACAGTATAGCTAAAGATCAGAGTGAAGGTAAAAGTATAGCTAAAGATCAGAGAGAAGGTAACAGTATATCTAAAGATCAGAGTGAAGGTAACAGTATAGCTAAAGATCAGGGTGAAAGTAACAGTATAGCTAAAGATCAGAGTGAAAGTAACAGTATAGCTAAATATCAGAGCGAAGGTAACAGTATAGCTAAAGGTCAGAGTGAAGGTAACAGTAAAGCTAAAGATCAGAGAGAAGGTAACAGTAAAGCTAAAGATCAGAGAGAAGGTAACAGTATAGCTAAAGATCAGAGAGAAGGTAACAGTATAGCTAAAGATCAGAGAGAAGGTAACAGTATAGCTAAAGATCAGAGCGAAGGTAACAGTATAGCTAAAGATCAGAGCGAAGGTAACAGTGAAGTTGAGGGTCAGAGTAAAGGCAACAGTGAAGATGATGATGGTGAAGCTGAAGATGATAGTGGAGCTGTAGATGTGTACAGGGGTGTGACGATACCAAACCTTCATACCTTCAAATCATAGTTGCTGTTTACACTGCTCAGTAAATTGGGCGTGGTCTGGATGAGACGCATTTATCCGAAAATTTGTTGCCACTTTAGATTAGGTATCAATTTAGCATGACTTAGCATTAACAACAATGATACCTTGTTGTCTTATTAATATTCGTTTATCATTACACCCCTACAGACGATCAGTAAGAGGTAGATTGTAGTGAACATGGTAACAAACGTTTAAATAATGAAGTCACCTGCATCAGTGCTGCTAGTGTTGCTAACAGTATACAGTATATCATAAATACACACACACACACACACACACACACACGTACATACACAGATGTTCACTGCACTTCATATCAATAATTAATATATTTACAAATGGAGACGAGCCAATAATGAGTTATACCGGCAGTCATGATACTGCATAAAGCGTCATGTTAAAAATGTACGTCCTAGGGCAGAGCTTATGGTAAATCAATCCGCCAATCAGATACCAATTATCTAATATCACTGCTAGTGTTTCTTTTCATTACTTTAGCTTGACATAGCCCTGAGCATAATTAAACTATATGCTGTAGTTAGTTTCAGGTAATTAAAACCAAACACTAAATTTGCTAGTATAATAGCTAACAGTAGGCTAACTAGTGACTCACAGATTACAATAACCAGCAGTAAAAAGGCTGTAAAATTATTACTACTAGCCATAATCTCCCATGTTTTTGTCCCGCTTTATGCCTAGTTCACACTACATGATTTTTGCCATGATTTTCGCTCGCGGACTGGTCGCCGCTAGATGGGGCAGCTCGGGAGCAACTCAGTGTTCACTCTGTGATCTAAACTCGGCTCTCAATTGCTATGTGTGAACTACTCAACAACTTGATCCGAGCGGCTCGCCGAGTGCTCGGCGACTGAGGAGAGATATCTAGCATGTTGAATATCTGGATCAGTCGGTTGCGACTGGCAATGAGTGCGGTGAGGGGGATAATATAATTTCTATTAGAATACATCGGCACACATACAAGCTTTACAATATTTGTGAACTTATCGTCCACGCCGAACCATAATACCAACACTGCATTACAAAAAAATATTTATTAACCTCGCTACAGCACAAAACAATCCCTGCTGGTCGCGTAGCCAAATCCACTCGGATTCATTTATTTTCTCTTTGATTTTACGCTGCACATCAGCGCACAAACAACTTAGATCGCTCGCTACTTGTTGACGTGCATTTTTGGACGTGGTATGATTAAACTGCTTAAACTTGTTTTCGTGACAAAACGTAGTTTGGGAGACCAGAGAAGCTCGCCTGTGATTCCAGTTGGTGATAGATGGTGTAGTGTGAAACCCCCTATCGCCGATTAGTCGTGTAGTGTGAAATACACACCGACTTGAAAGACTCCCGATTACGAGAGATCCAGTTGTGTAGTGTGAACTGTACCGCGACCTGACGACTTGGAAAGTCGTGTAGTGTGAACTTGGCATTAGCAGATTTTAGTCACTCTTTTAACTGAACTGGGAAACTCAGTGTTTGCATATCACTTACAGTATATGTTGCTAATAAAAGAAGTATAATTACATTCAGGTGAAGCATTGTCGAGTTTAAAGTATTTTTTCTTACTTACAGTAGTTCATCAGTAGTTAGCATTATGCATTATCACTGTGCTAAAATGTTAGCATTGCTAGCACCATGTCATTGGCTGGATTAAATCTCACGGTTTGACCTTTGATCAATTCAGTTTGTTAATCACACACTCTTTCACACACAGGTTCAGACTGGACGAATAAATACGGCTGTACAGTCACAGTCTTTTCCATCAGCAGTCAGAAAAGTCCGAGTGATGTCGGGATCAGTATGGAGTGAAGCGGTTGTAGCCTCCTCTATACAAACTGGCCTACAGGATAAAAAATAAACACAACAAGAAAGAAAATGCTTACTAGATGTTATGAGCACACAATTATTAGCCCATTAGCACACAATGACACCAGAATGAACCTTTCACATGTCAAATCAGGCTTATGTGCCCAATATTGCTAATAAAATAGTATTTACAAAGGAGAGCAATATTCATCGATGTTCTAAAATGTGAACGCTGTTATAAGTCTCACCATGGTGCCGACTCCATATGTGGTGGTTGGACCGACTGAGTGATGATAGGGATCAGTCGCATATACTCGTCCGTACCTGCAACACACCGTTAAATAAAGTGAAATCTGACTAGTTTTATATGGCTGGACTTGAACTAGATTCAAAGTGTAAAAAAACGTATGAAGGATTTTAACTGAAACGAGGACCAAATTCAGAAATGTATAAGCTAATCTGCATCTCATGAAGGTTAAGCTTACAGTAATGGCAGTGATTGGAGGGGGATATGTTCCAAACCACACTTTTCCATACTAAATAGTTTGTCTTATTAGTGCACCAGAATAAGTACAGATGCTGTCACCGACACTAAAAATACAGTAAAGCTATTTCTAAAAATGTTCTTTTAGGGGTTAGGTTGTTGATTTTTTCCCCCAGATGTCTGATCTTATTAGAGATCATGCTTACTAAACCCAGCTAGCATTTCAGTGAAAGTCTGCCATTAAAATAGATCAGTCATCTTTAAATGCTCTGTATAACAAGTTGTAATTTACAGATATAACTGAGATGATGCTATCATCCCTGCAAATGCTGTTTTCTTTTTTCAAATGTTGCAATAAAACCATCACTTGGTTCAAAATAAACATATGGGCTGATCATATGTAAGTGTAGAAGTAGAGTATGATGAGCAGATATGAGTATTATAGTTAGTCTTTAGTATAATAAAATAAGAGATTATTACCCGTCACTGTAAGCGGCTGTAGCTGCAGCTGAAGGAGACTGAGCCACTCGGTACGCTGCGGGGTATCCTCCCTAATACACACACACACACACACACACACACACACACAAACACACACACATGCATAAACAACTTTATGGTGGTATGATTGGTACACACATTTATTATCTATAATACTTTTGGTAATACCTAACTGGTTATGACTGACTTGAGCTGGTCACTTCTTTGTGTCCATATAAATATAACTAGTCTGTACAGTTGAACACTGAACAGTGGTTTATAAAAAATCTATCTATTTATCAAAATTCTGATGTTAGAACAGTTTAACATCCAAGCAACTGAGGTATCAAGGCCCCCAGGGGGCAACATTGTCAGGCTGGTGGTGGTGGGGTTTTAACCCTTAACTTTTCAAGCATTAGTTCAGTATTTTAACCACAACGCCACCACTGCCCACTGATCATGTAAACACAAACGCAGGAGCTTTTGTTTCTTGCACGGCAGATTCTTGCTCATGGTGATAAAAAGCTTGCTTGACTGTACAGTGTGCTCCACCATCTTTTTATAAAAAGCACAACTTTTTGCCAGTTCTAAGCATCTTGTCAAAGCATTCAGACAGATTTTCCTAGATGACCATTTTTTCCTTTCAAATCTTGAAGAAGATTCTCCATGTTCTTTTTGATGTTCCTTTTACTTGTATGAATGTGTTTTTATGACAGTGTTCTGTAACATGAATATATACTGTTACACTCACATAAACTTCAGTTCCATACAGGCCATCCTGATACACCACCCTACAACACACACAGTAAAAATAATAATAAAAATAATAATAATAATAATAATAATAATTGGTGATAATAGAGAAATAATCTGTTGGTCTGTAAAAGCAGATGAAATTGATACTAACCCTGGATAGGCTGGAACAGCAGTGGGCGTGGCTGCTGCAGCAGCTGAGCGAATTGTATTATACACAGCACGACCACGCCCTCTTAAGGTAGCGCCTCTATAAGCCAAAGCTGCCGTGGGAACAGGATACGGAAAACTGGCAACTATAAAGAGTCAGGTGAGAAATTAATTTGATAAATTCTGCAGAAATATTTACATTCATCACTTTGTGTTCACTCTGTTGCTTTGTGTTTTTGATTCTCAGGATTGTATCTGAGTTCCAGGGTTCAAATCCTCAGCGGTGCTATCAACTGGACAGGCATTTACATAAAAACATGATCTAGGGCTCTAGGTAGTTCAGTGTAAAAGGTACTGAACTAATAATCAATCAAAATCCACCACTGCCAGGTTGTCACTCAAGACCCTCAACCCTTAATGGCTTGTATTTAGTCACAATTGTAGGTCTCTAAGTCTGAGAAGAGGGTGGCCAAAGCCCTACAAAGGAATACGAGCAAACCACACCCACCACAACCCTGATCAGGAAAAAGCAGTGGTAAAACATAAATGAAATGAAATGAACTAATTAGCTTTTCTAAACAGTAAAGGAAGAATAATGGAGTACCGGTGTAGAGTTCAGAAGCGTACATCGCCCCCATCATGGGGTTAATCTTCCATCCTGTAGCTACAGACAAACAGACAAAAATAATTTTGATTAAACAGATTGAATTCTCAGATTTGTATTGAAGGAGGCTGAACAAATTAAATGTATATGAGTGATGATACAGTAAAATGTATGAGTGATGATAAAAAATGCAATTCTGTGTAGGTGGTGATGAGTGTAACATTAACGAACTTACCGTTAACAAGGGGAGTCTGTGGTTTCTTTGTTACCACTCTGGCTGTGGCGTTATTTACCTAATTTAAATAAAATAAAAACACATTTTAAAAATTCACACCAATCTTTAAGAACACACTAAAGTTCTTTGCGAGTTTGTGTTCCAACAGAAAAACAGAACCATGCTAGCTTTTGTACCTCGATTTTTCTCCCTTCTACGATGGTCCCGTTGAGTTTCTCACGAGCTTGATCAGCTTCAGCTGCATTCTCAAATGTCACAAACCCAAAACCCTGTTCAAGAACACAGCACAGATAAACTTAAACAACAATGCTTATAAATGTGTATTTTGCAAGTAAGCATTGCAACATAAGGAGATAAGTATCCACTAACATGCTAAATTTCTAGCTTATTTTGTTTGTTTGTTTATTAGGATTTTTACGTCATGTTTTACACTTTGGTTACATTCATGACAGGAACGGTAGTTACTCATTACATAAGATTCGTCAGTTCACAAGGTTATATCAAACACAGTCATGGACAATTTAGTCTCTCCAGTTCACCTCCCTTGCATGTCTTTGGACTGTGGGGGGAAATCGGAGCACCCGGAGGAAACCCAAGCAGACACTGGGAGAACATGCAAATTCCACACAGAAAGGACCTGGACTGCCCCACCCAGGGATCGAACCCAGGACCTTCTTGATATGAGGCGACAGTGCTACCCACTTAGCCACCGTGCCGCTTTCTAGCTTAGCCAAGAGCTATTTAACATATACAGAGCTATTTAACAGAGCTATTTTACACAGTCGCACCGTTTTCTTTATGCAAGGTTGCCAGCTTTTGATCACAGAAATCTTATCAGTCACATTATTTTGCAGCAGCACAATTTATAACCCATTATTGTTACTGTTTATTACCATTTATAGAAAAGTTGGGACATTTAAAAAATGCAGTAAAAACAATAATCTATGATTTGTGTTACGGTCTGTGGTTCCCGGGTCTGGGATCATGTCCACATGCAGTAAGGTCCACACCTGAGCTTAGTATAAGTGACTTCAAGACCCCCATTTTTTTACAGTTCAAAGATTAATACCCAGAACTGCTTATCTAAACATATTAAAAATGTTTGGTTTCATGGACTTTGTTTGAGGCAAAACAATTTGACCCTAAATGTGGATGTTGACCCCTGCAGCCTTAGCTAACCTGGTTGTATTAGCAGTAAAATCTGAATAAAATGAATTGATGTTAAAGTTTATGAACAAATATTTACTAACCTTTGACCCTCTCTCATTAAAAATGATTTCGACATCCAGAATTGTACCAAATTGCTGAAAGACAAAATGTGAAAGACAAAAAGTGATAGTTTGTACCTAATCGAATATGATTTGCTTGTGATAGGTTATATAAGCTTATAGGCTAGCATTAAGCTAATAATGTGGATATTATATTGACACTAGTAAAAATTCTTTATACAGTTTATTTACCCCAAACATTTGCCTCAGATCCGGGTCACGGAATCTGAAGGGAATATTGGAGACGTGAAGGCGTTTGGGTTGAGCCTTTCCAGACCCATCATCCTCGCCACCACTTCCTGCTCCGCCCACTGTTGCAACAGATACACTCAGTGGCTGTGAGTCAGAGGTCACAGAAGCCAGACCTTCATCCTGAGAACCGGAAGGATTTACAAAGAGAGAAAATTATAAAATAAAAGATGAAATATAAAAACAAAACACAGTAAGATTAAAGGTACATTAAGCATTATGTGTCCTAAAAGTGTTCTTTAAATTATCTGTAAGGTAACAATGTTTAACCCCTGTGTAAGTGTAATAAACTTTTAATTCAGTATTTAATTCTGCATAAAATATATCACTATTAATTAAAATATTACTTGTAGGTAATGGTGTTATTTTTTCAGTCCCACTAAAATTACACTGCTGGTAAATGTGGCTCTCAAGTAGTGCAGCAAAAGAATGTGGAGGTAAAAAGTTCAAGGCCCAGCTATGTTGTGTGATGAACAGATGAAGTTATTCTGGTGTACTGTAGTACGTGGTTTGAGATTTGTAATAAAGCTTGCTATACTGTATGTACAGTAGTGTTACTTAATGTACCTTTAATCATCTTCATGTTCAGATCACCATTTTACATCAGAACTTATGCAGCTACTAGATCAAAATGCATTGCATTTGGGGGGTGGTAACTAAAACAGTACAATAAGGTGAGCATAGAAGCACATGAGCATTCTCCATCCAGTGATGTTCTCAGGCAGAACTCGACCTAGTGTGTGTTTAGTTACAGCTCTCCGAACACATGCCTGTTAGATACAAATGTACTACTATTACCACTATTATTACCACTAATACTCTTAACACCACTAATACTACTAACACTATTATCACTACTAATACTACTAACACTATTATTACCACTAATACTACCACCAACCCTTCTAGTACTAACACCACTAATACTACTAAAACTATTATTACTACTAACACCACTAATACTACGAACACTATTATTACCACTAATACTACTAACACCACTAATACTACTAACACTATTATTACCACTAACCCTTCTAGTACTAACAGCACTAATACTACTGACACTATTATTACCACTAATACTACTAACACTATTATTACCACTAATACTACTAACACCATTAATACTACTAACACTATTATTACCACTAACCCTTCTAGTACTAACAGCACTAATACTACTAACACTATTATTACCACTAATACTACTAACACTATTATTACCACTAATACTACTAACACCATTAATACTACTAACACTATTATTACCACTAATACAGTACTACTAACACCACTAACCCTTCTAGTACTAACAGCACTAACACTATTATTACCACTAATACTACTAACACTATTATTACCACTAATACAGTACTACTAACACCACTAACCCTTCTAGTACTAACAGCACTAACACTATTATTACCACTAATACTACTAACACTATTATTACCACTAATACAGTACTACTAACACCACTAACCCTTCTAGTACTAACAGCACTAACACTATTATTACCACTAATACTACTAACACTATTATTACCACTAATACTACTACCACCACTAACCCTTCTAGTACTAACACCACTAATACTACTAACACCACTAATACTACTAACACTATTATTACCACTAATACTACTAACAGCACTAATACTACTAACAGCACTAACACTACTAACAGCACCAATACTACTAACACTATTATTACCACTAATACTACTAACAGCACTAATACTACTAACAGCACTAACACTACTAACACTTCTATTAGTGCTAAAACTGTTAGTACTACTAACACTTTTACTACTACTAACAGTATTATTACTACTATTAACACTATAATTACTTCTAATAGAAACCTCATTTTCAGTTGGCTCTGTGATTTGTTAATTCTCTTGCATCTTTATTTAACTGATCAAAGTGAAAAGAAAATTTTACCATGTTTTCACCACATAACTTTTATTGTTATTTGTAAATGGAATCAAATTTTGAATTTTAGTCCTGAAACACACTCCAAAAAAGTTGGGAGTGTTATCACTTTTCCTATTGATGATTTGGGAACTGAGGACGTGATTTTAAGTTCATGATGTCAGCACTGGTGTGCTAGCATGTTTTACCGTTGCACCACCAAAGTGCCTAGGTGTACTGCATTTTTTTGATCAGTCGAGTACTGTGTTAAGTGACCATGGTTTTCTGAAGTACTCCAGAGCCCATGTGGCTATATTTATCACAGTACCACGACAGTTTCTCATCTGAGAGCTCAAAGGTCATGCATATTTAACATTGGGTTCTGGCTATATCTCCAGATTCCCTGTATTTTTTCACAATATTATGAACAGTGAATGGTGAAAGAATGATTTTTTTTTCAATCTTGTGCCGAGAAATTTTGAAACTGATAGGTAATTCTTTCTTAAAGTTTGGCACAAACTGATGAGGCACCATCCATCATTGCTTGTAAAGACTGATCCTTCTTTAGATTTTCCTTTTATACCCAATCGTGATTCCCTCACCTGTCACCAATTTAAACACTTTGTAATACAAATAATACTGACACCAGTGATATTACTACACTACTGTTACTAACACTACTAATACTGCTAACACTACTAAACCTACTACCACTGCTAATACTACTAACATCACTAATACAGTTAACCCAAAATACCAAAAATACTTGCAACATTACTATTACTAACACTAGTAATGTTACTAACACTGCAAACACTACCATTACTAATACTATTAATACTTCTAATACTGACTGCAGCTTCAAACTGAAACAACAAAATTCTTTGCAGGAGGTAAAAAAAAATCTTATCAATAAAATAAATATAATAAATAGCCAAACTTAAAGCATGTTTACATCATCAGATAACATCATCATACATCATTATATGGTATTAACATAGAATATTACATCATCACATATTATATGACATCATCATAGATAAAATAGCCCCCATGCAGCTTAGCACTACAGCTAACAGTGCTAACACATCCACATCCAATAACCACACCCAGTTTCCCACAATGCACCACGATGCCGCAGTCTCTGTGTGTTTGTGTAGTTATAATCATTAATTAATTAAAGACATCAGATAAACCGCTGCAGCAAAAAAACTGGAATAACATGGGGTAAAAATATCAGCGCAGTGACAAAGCCGGATCAGATTAGCTGCAACTGGAAAGAAAGGAAGAAGGAAAGAAGGAAGAAAAGAAAGAAATGCAGGAAGTATAAAAGTAACTGTGCCGCAATGTAGCTAATGAGGTTAAAGTTCATTTCCCACAATTCCATGTAAAAAGGCAGATATTAATAAGGGGTAAAAAGTTTCATCATCATCATCAGACTGGGCACACAATCAGAGCAGGGGTCTCTTGGGGGTATAAAAGTGCCCATGTGGGTTGGGGTGGGGGGCGGGGTTTAGAGTGCTTATGATGTCACGATGCAAAGGTGTGAACCTGAATGAAATCGGAGGGAGGAGAGGCTTGTCCACCCTCACACCTGGACTGTGAAACTCTGGCGCTCCCTAGTGGTGAGATATATATCATTTTAGTACTGTTCCCAGCTACTCATCAAATATTCATCCATATAACACAGTCTAACACATCTAACACATTTTTGTGTGATTATAAAAGCTTTGTAATCAAACAGAAACACCCAAATTCAGTACGCCATATTAACAGTGAGAATAAAACGTCAGTAAAAAAGAAGAAAGTCACAATATAAAATAATTTAGGAAGACAAACTTGAATTAAAGGCATTCACAACAGGGGCAAATACATTTTCCACACCACCCTATATGAGACGTGTGTGTGTCAGCTGGTATACCATCTATGGTCAGGGTTAAGAACTGGGTTAGGAATGTGTGATATGTATAGTCAGCCTCACACACACACTCATGTGGCTGCCTTATTTATGGTGGTATGACAAAGTAATATAACCTAATAGGTGGTTGCAGCACCTTTATCAGCACTGACTGTAAATAAACACTTTCTATAATGTCATCTAAATCTTTCACGTTACTGTGCAGGAATTTACCTTCATTCTGTTATCAAATCAGTTCGCTCTTACCGTGGTATTAGCTGGTAAAGACTCTGCCCCCTCATGCTGTGCACTTGGATACACTAGTAGCTGATGGTGCTCGGGGTAATCAGAGCTGGAGTGGGCGGAGCTAAAATCTAAAGGTGGGAGTCTGGTAGCAGGTGTGAGTGGGGCTTGTCCTGGTGGTGGGTATGAAGGAGGTGCAGCATAAACCTGAGGGAGGACCGGATCACCACTGCCTGGCCCTGCTTCCTGGGCAGGAGCACCCTATAGAGGAAGAGATTATTATAATATTATTTAAAGATTATGAAGAGTTATTATACAGTAGACCTTTGAGTTACGAACCGTTTACCATACAAACATTTTGGGTTACGAGCGATTTTTTTTTCAAATTAACGTACGAACAAATTTCAGATTACGAACCGAAATTCGTGAAACACGTGACGTAACGAACAAGTTGACTCCAACCGTCTCTCTCTCTCTCTCTCTCTCTCTATATATATATATATATATGTATATATATATATATATATATATATACAGTGAGCAAACAGGTGCAGAGAAAGCGTAGTGTTGAGAAAATGAAAAAATCTATTACATTTGTTTTTGTATAATTACTCCTGCCAGTAGCTGTCACTGTGTATCGGACAGTGGGGACAGTGAGTAAGAGAGAAGAAGGAAGTCGAGTTAAGTATTCTTTCTTTGGTGCAATTACACCTACAAAATACAACACTACTGAAATAAAGAAGGAAATAATAGAGAAATATGAGAGTTGTTGTTTCTGCTAGATACATTTTATAAAAAAAGAAGGAAATGTATTATGGTGTATGGTACAGCACACGTACTGTACTGAAATGTGATGTGTATTTTTTTTATGTACAGTACTATTGTGTATTGTTGTTTATTATTGTTTATTACATTAATGTCTATTCTATCATTTAATATTTAGGGGAAAATATACTTGTATTTATAACAAAAAAGACCATTTAAGACATTAGAAAGGTTAGGTAAGGGGGTGGTTTAGGAGGTCTGGTACGGATTAATTCTATTTACATGATTTCTTATGGGAAAAGTAGGTTTAACTAACAAACATTTTGACTTAAGAACAGCCCTTCGGAACCAATTGAATTCATAAGTCAAGGGTCTACAGTAATTCACTAATTAAAGTTTATCATTTCATTTTCATCAACCAAATTATCCTGGTCCAGGGCACACTGGGTGCAAAGCAGAAACACCCTGAACAAAGCTTTAACCATCCAACCCACAGACATAGCCAATCATGTCTGTGTAGATGCTCGACCAAACGATAATACAATTAGTTGGCTAACATGTTTTGCACCACCCAAATACTATTGTCAGTATATAATACTGTACTTTAATATTTCTTTCTCTTTATTTGTGAAAAAAACAAATGTTATTACACAGATGAAATCAAAAACCCTAAAAATGTAACTTTAAATAAAACCGTACTCAAAACTTGAACCCAGATGATTTTAAACTTATGATACATGACCCAAATGTCATCGGACATAACCCTGCATCATCTTATATCTAATAAATTAAAACTGCAACCAAGGATCTAAACACAACAATATCTAAATCAACAAAGAAAACAGAACATGCATTATGAACCCCAAACTAGCCAAAAAAAACCTCAGACAATGCCAACTGCAAAAAAAAAACTCAATAGTGACCTCAATTAAACTTTCATTTTAACACATGAGATAAAAAAAGAAAAAGACAAACTTACCATTTCAGCTCATTTTCTCTTCTAGCCCAACATCACTACAAACACTAGCATGCTTTATTCCCTTCAAAAACCACACCCACCATAACCCCCCACACACAAATCCACAAATCACAGCACAGCACACTCCATATGCTCCTGTCAATCAACCACCTGTTTCCTCCCACCTGTCCCATCCTGTCCATCCTAGAGACACTGAACAGAAAGTGTCTGTGTATGTGTGTGTGTGTGTGTGTGTGTGTGTTGATAAGAGGTTGCTGATAATAAGCCCAAAATAAACACACTATCACTGTTCCCACTGACTCCTGGTACTCATTTAGAAAACCAGCAGGGTTTTAGTTATTCAGACTGGTTTAGGTTTAGTCTTTTTTCTGAATTTATATAGATTTTAGTCGTGGTCTAGCTCTGATCTTGTTTGGTATTGTATTGTGGCCAAAAAAGTAAAGCAAAACCACTAAGGACCCAGAGGAGGGTTTGGCTGATGCTTTCACTTTTTTTTTGCAACCTTATTAAGTCCCTGTCTGAAGTATCCAAAACAACATCTAGATCAGCCAAAGGTATTTTAGAAACAAGTTCAGTAAGTAAAAAGAACACCTTGCTAACTTTTTAACTGATACTTTGAACTTGAGTGGCAGCCAGTGGCACAGGAAACATTGTACTAGTGGATGGGAGAGTTAATACCACGAAATATCTGCAACTCTGGAGGCTAAAGCTTCTACAACAGGACAATGTTTCAAATCTTTCAAAAATGTTTCACAACTTTCAAAACACCTACAGAGGCACAATGAATCTGTCCAGTGTTCTCAGCTGGTGTGAGTGAGTGAGTGAATCAATGAATGAATGAGTGAATGAATGAATAAAAATTGCACATGCACACTTTTAATAGTGTGGGTCTTGATTCATTTTCTGTCGGTATTCCTCTTCAGCTGTTAGTGAGGGTGTTAAACACAGACAAATAAGAAACCCTCTCCCCACAAACACAAAAACAACCACTAACACCAAAACCATCAGCACCAAAACATCAACACCACAACACTAACACCAACATCACAACCCCAACACCACCACTAACACCAGAACACCAACACCACAACAAAACAACCACAACTAACACCAGAACACCAACACCACAACAAAACAACCACTAACACCAAAACCATCAGCACCAAAACATCAAACTTCAACACCACAACACAAAACAAACACTAACACCACAACCCCAACACCAAAACCACCACTAACACCATCACAAACACACAACTAATATCAACACTACAACACCACCAATAACATTAACACAAAAACACAAAAACCACCACCAACACAGAAATAACCACTAACACCACCTCAACACCAAAACCGCTAACACCTACATTACATCTACCAATAAGACCAACATTACACACCCCAACACCAAAGACCCAATACCACTAAAACCAGCAGCAAAACCACCACTAACACCAAAACTACTAACACCTACATTACAACCACCAATAACCCCAACATCACTCACCCCAAAAACACTAACAACCCACAACCAAGCACCACCAACATGGTCACATCATCACACTAAAACATAGTTTACTTCTCTGACACTCTGTTTTCAACTGTTCCCATTCCAATATTGATATAAATAAATTGTACAATAATTCTGTGTGTGTAGATGTGTTTGTTAGTGGGTGGGTGGGTGTTAATCTGCAGTGATAGGTACAGACTAAAAATACAGACAGCAGAGAACCACCTTGGTTTTTCTCAGTGACAAATATACCAACAGGACTCCGCGTCCTTAATCAACACCCTACCATATCCATTCCTCACCCCACACCCCTCATTCAGCACCACTCACCCCATACCCAACATCGCACTCCCCTCACCCTTCATCACACATGTCTCACCCCTTACACCACAATTACAATCAAATAATTTTCTAAATTTATTTACTGAAATGTAAAAAAATATTAAATATCGTCACCTTCCTAAAATAATGGCCTAAGTCATTTTTGGACCAAAATGATATTTTTGCCTAAATCACCTCCTCACCATGCTGTCCACCTCTGGTAAAATCGCCTATGTCCTTAGTTTAACAGATCATGTGATTCTACCCCTGTAATAAAATGGCCTATGTCAAGAGTGTGACTTGGGCTATTTTATTTTGCCTAAGTCAAAAGACAATATGACTTAGGCAATTTTAGATGCTTTTTTAAAATGGCAGCTGCTCTAAACAGAACAAAACTCTACCCAGCCCATGAAGTTATTTCCATTGTGTTCAGTTTTTTGTGTTTCCTGAAAAACCTGAAAAAATGACTTAGGCCATTATTTTAGGAAGGTGACGATATGTACAATCCAAACCCACTGCTTATTCCATTAATATTATTACAGTTGGGACATGATGTACAATGCTTATAAAACAGAAAGCATAGATATGTAAAGTCTCTGTATAAAATCTGTATTAAATTAAAACATTAAAGGACAATATTCAATGTTTATAAACTGAATTGTTTTTTTATAAACATACACTCATATACACTCATTCTAAAGTTACTGAATGCAACACATTACATCTGGCACAGTTTCATCTTTTCCACTTTGTTTCATCTTATTTCATCGTAACAACACTTAATGGTTTGTGGACTGAAGACACCAGGTTGTAGGAAAGTGGCACCAGTTTTAGAATAAGTGTATTTTTACAGAAAACTGAGGTTAAAGGTAAAATATCACAGTTTTGTTTTAATACACATCTCTGCTTTTTCTTTTTCTTTGTATTTCATCCTGTACCACTTTTCAGAAAGAAGCTCAGCTTCACCTTCATTGAGATATTGTTAAAGAGATAAAACTGCTGTGATTTGTGAAGATTATCTAAAGATTTTACTTTGAGTTTACTTACAATTTTAATATATTTATTGAAATACTGTTTTATCTTTAATTCCACTTTTTATTCTGCAATTTTGTAATTTTAATGATTTCTGGAACTGTTCTTTTTCTGTGACTGAATAATTGAAAGTTAGTAAAACAATTTAGCCTTTAAGCCCATAGTGATGTAAAGCTCGAATGACATCCAGTCATAAACAATCAGCTCTGCACCAAGTTAAGCATTTCTTTACCATTGTTATGTAAAATTGATGGCATTTATTGTATCCGTAATAGTTATTGTATCTGTAAAAGTTTTTAAGAACACAAACACAAATGTAATTTAATTTAAATATATATATATATATATATTCATTATGATGAAATCCACTGGGTTTTTTTTTGTTGAAAATACCAAAATTCTTTGTAATCATATACAGAAGGTTTCTAAAGATCAGAGCCTGTTACAGTGTTTACTATAATCAACCAATTTACTTTATTAATTTATGTAAGAGAGAGAGATAATACTGTATGCTTTTGTAAGTATTTATGTATGTTAAATAATGTTTTGTTAGTCATTTTTGTTTTAAACTTTTTACACTGATTTTTAGTATTAAAAATATGAATATTTTCCACATTATTGCTTTAGGAACACTATATAATCACAGTAAAAGGAATCAAATTAACAATAACATATTTTGTACTGAACTAAAGTATATAAAAATCATTAATAATTAATCCCTTTGGGGTATTACCTGCACCAGGCTGGGGTAGCAGGAGGCCTGTGGGTAGATGGGCAGTCCGTAAGGCTGCAGGATGACAGTAGGAGAGGACAACATGGTGCATAACCAGCAAGAGAAACTACTAACAAATTAAAAAAGATCACATAAAAAAAAACTGATTAAAAAGAAGCCAGCTGAGGTAAAAGTCCAAAAGTCTGGAGCAAATGAAGATGGTCCCAAAAAGGAAGAAGTTTCTGAAAGAAAGAAAAAAAATAAAAGAAATAAATAAAAAGAAGAGCAAGAAAACGCAGTGTGTTAACACTACAGATTCATCACTGTGTGTGTGTGCGTGTGTGTGATGGACAGTAACACATGCTCAGAGTCATGTTACACTTACGTTATAAATAAACACCCCCACTTGTGTTTCACACATACACACACACACACACACACACACACCTCTACACACATTTAAAAAACTTGTTTCTTGTTGTATTTGAATGTAAATAAATCTGTTTTACTACTTATTCTCATTCATTTAATCTAACCACCTCATCCTGATTAGGGATGTTGGGTCCATTTCAGAAACAGAAATGTATCTTGCTCTGACACTCGTTCATAACAGGACTTCACACTTTTACCCACACCTAAGAGTAATTCAGACCAGCTAATTTACATAGTTCATGTTTTTGGGAGGTGGGATGAAACCACAAAATCACTGCTATTGTGCTAAATATGGTCCCCCATAATGTCCAGTTCTTTACTATGCCCTTGTTTACATCAGTTGCAGAGACCTTCCATATTTAAAAAGGAAATGTAATCAAACAAAATAGATAAATCTGTACAATGGATAGTAATAGCTCAGTGGTTAAGGTCCTGGACTAGTAAACAGAAGGTTGCCGGTTCAAGCCCCGCCACCACCAAGTTGCCACTGTTGGGTCCCTGAGCAAGGCCCTTAACCCTCAATTGCTCATTGTGTAAGTCGCTTTGGATAAAAGCGTCTGCTAAATGCTGAAAATGTAAATGTAAATGGATAGATCTTAATAAAAAATACATTATATAATATAAATATTTACATTATGCAATGAGGCCTCTGTCGCCTCACAGCAAAAAGGTCCTGGGTTCGAGGTCCGGGTCCTGGTCGTTTCTGTGTGGAATTTGCATGTTCTCCCTGTGTTTGTGTGGGTTTACTCCGGGTGCTCCGGTGTTCTCCCACAGTACAAAGACGTGCAAGTGAGGTGAATTGTAGATACAAAATTGTCCATGACTGTGTTCGATGTAACCTTGTGAACTGATTAATTTTGTGTAATAAGTAACTACCGTTTCCTGTCATGAATGTAACCAAAGTGTAAAACATGACATTAAAATCCTAATAAACAAACAAACATGTGATGAGCTGTTACGTAAAGTTTCTACTCTAAGAGTATGTATGACAGCAGACTTTCAGCTCATTCCTTAATAATCAGACTAAAACTAACTAATAGTATAAAAACATAAAACCGCTTTTTATCTACATGCTACAGTAACACCATCAACGAATCCAATGAACTGTAAGCATCAAACAAAACTGAGTAGAAATGTATTAACACTCTTTGAAATTCTTTTTCTTTTTAGTTTTTCTTTTCTTTTTTTATATCATTACACCAATTATATGGAATTAATATAATAATGCTTTTTGCTCATTTTAATACATAAAATGATTATTTTATTATCATGCATATGTTTCAGGCAATTTAAAAATTCTAGGAACATTAAGAACATTTAATAAATATTACTGAGCGTAGTTTGTGTGGCTGATCAATTAATACATTATAAAACAACAAATGTTTAATTATTTACAGTAGATAAAACAACTATTCAAATACAATTAAATGTTAAAACAACTAATTTACTTTCACTGATGTTTTAAAAATCACAGAGCTTCATTCACTCACCCTAGGGTAGGGTCACCCTAGTTAGAGTAACCAAACCACTTTCTGCATGTTTTTGAAAACTGAAAGACAGTGACCAGAGATCGAACACAGGTCCATAGATCACAGTGCTGTGCGGCACTCATTCCAGCTGTGCCATGTGCTGTGTGTTTCTTCATGTTTTTAAATATTAATTACAGCATTTTGTTTTGGCGAGCTGTAAGCATTTTAGCCTAAGTATCACAATGGCACAGATAATAAGTGGGTGCAGCACAGCAACATGGGGCCTGAGAACCTGCGTTTAATTCTTTGGTCACTGTGAGAAATCTGCTTGTACTACTTGAGTGTTTTATCCTCTGGGTTGTCTGGTTTTCTGCTACATACTAAAAAGATTCAGAAGGTGGATTGGCTGTACTACGTTGCCCGTTGAGGGTTTGCTCCTGTCTTGCTTCTAGTGTTTGTCAAAGAACTAATGAATAAATAAAAAAATAAATAAAAAAATAAAAAAATAAATAAAAAAATAAATAAATAAAAAAAAAATTAAAAAAAATAAAAAAATAAATAAATAAATAAATAAATAAATAAATAAATAAATAAATAAATAAATAAAGTAATTAAGTAAGTAAGTAAGTAAGTAAGTAAGTAATGAAGATTTGCCCTCTGATAAAATGTTTGAATATTCTTGACGTACCCAACGTTTTATGGTGCGTCGTCATTTCCACACGTGAGGAATTCTGGGTAATGTAGTTATTGTTCTTTCTATATAAAGGCTGCAGTCACTTCCGTTCCCTCTTTTTCATTTCGGCCCTGAGGAGGTTAGGTACGGATACATTATCTTCATTGTTCTTGTTCTTTTACTGACTACTAGCGTCTAAACAGGGTTCAAATTCTGAAGTTGTACGCGCTTTAGTACATTTATCGCGAAGTATTTTGGTAATTATTTGATGTTTTGTTTAAATACCGAGTATAAATGACGCCGCAACGCTTCGTCCATTAGAGCTGCTCGAATGCTAACCAGTTAGCTTCGTATAGGCACGCGCCATGTCTCAGCACGTGGTTCGAAGAAAATGTTCAAATATTATATATAATCGTTTAATTTAAGCGTTTATTGTTTATTTACTGCGTTAAATTTAAATTTGTGTCGGTAAATTAAGTTTACGGAGAAGCACGTGGAGTTTATGTAGAAAGTGTCATAATGTTACGTACAACCATTTTAGCTCTCCTAACCGTTTTATTTTTATGTTTAGAATCAGACATCAAACTTAGTATTCATATATGTGTATAGACAAATAATAGTGTTATGTCTAGAATTTTCACATGCAATTAACAAAAATTGCAGTAGCATAATCAATAAGTGTAATACACACTGTAAGGATAGAGTAATATTGAATCAGCAGAATGTAATTGACCCCCTAGTTTACGAGACTAAAAAATAAATGTAACGTTTACGGTAAGTAAAAGTGAATGTCCAGGTTAATAGTTGATGCAAATTATGAGTTATGGCACATGCATGGTTTTATTTTTCTACTCTGGAAAATTAAGGTAATTGAAAGGGAATTTGACTTAAGGTGTCTTAGATGTTAGTTGCATAAACTAAGTATAAGGTAACCCCATTAACTTTATGGACCATTGTGTTTATAGAGATGGTGTCGTGTGTTTTTTGTAATGCACTTGTTTGGATTTTTGCCTCTGGGTCGATGATTTAAAGTAAGACTTTCAGATTGTCTGTGGTGTCACGAATTCCTCGTCAATGAGACCTCAGAGCAAAATGTCCAAATGCACCGGCACCATAACATAATCAGCCAAGACTTTCATTTTTAATCCATGTAAAAGATTTTAGATATGGTGCAATCACTAAACTTTTCATATACAGTAGGTCTTTTTTTTAGTATTTCTAGTTGGACTATTTAAAATAAGTTTGAGTACAAATTTAAGGTTCTGGGTTTGATCCCCTGGTGGAGACAAAATTGTCTTTGACTGTGTGACACTACACTTGTGAACTGATGAATCTTGTGTAATGAGTAACTATTCACGAATGTAACCAAAGTGTGGAAAATGATGTGGACAATCCTGATAAATAAATTTAAGCATTCATTTTTACAGCATTAATACCATGTAATATTTTTTCTTCTCAAGTGAGGATAAGCCACCATGCCGGTTGCCCGTACTTGGGTGTGCAGTAAGACGTACGTCACACCACGTCGTCCCTTTGAGAAATCCCGTCTCGACCAGGAGCTTAAGCTCATTGGTAAGGATAATCGACTACCAATAAGTGATTGGGTTTTTTAAGTGCTTATTGGCGGTTGTATAAATTATGTTGGTGTGTTTCAGGCGAGTATGGACTGAGGAACAAGCGTGAGGTCTGGAGAGTCAAGTTCACTCTGGCTAAGATCCGTAAAGCTGCCAGAGAACTGCTCACGTTGGACGAGAAAGATCCCAAACGTCTCTTCGAGGGTGAGGCACTCTTAATGCTTTTAGTACTGTTGAGATTGGACTACTGTCAATGGTACATTTAGTAATTATTTTGTTCCCTTGTGTGTGCAGGTAATGCCTTGCTGAGGCGTCTGGTGCGTATTGGTGTTCTAGATGAGGGCAAGATGAAGCTGGATTACATCCTGGGTCTGAAGGTGGAGGATTTCTTGGAGCGCAGGTTGCAGACACAGGTGTTCAAACTGGGTCTGGCCAAGAGCATCCACCATGCTCGTGTTCTCATCCGCCAGAGGCACATTCGGTAGGTTTTGTAATGGTGGCTAGAGAGGACATGACATGTGTTGTGTTTAGGGATGCAGATTTTGTTGCTCGTGTAGTTTGTGCATGCTGCAGGTCTACTTTTTATATTAAGGCTGTGCTTCCTGTTCCGTTAGCCCTCGCTGAGCGTGTGATATTTCAGCAAGGTCAATTCGGCATTGAGCCGTATACCTTTGCCCGTGTTGTTGTGTGTGCCGAGCCCTGGGCTGGCTGTGCTGACTGGAGCCGATGACGCACCACAGGTAACACCGGTGTTCAAAAATCCACTCCTTGCTCTCTTGGCCGATGATTTAAACAAACACTGTCAGACTGTCTGTGGTGTCAAGAATTCCTCGTCAATGAGGCCTTGGAGAGCAGTTACCCAAGTAGTTTTACCTCTAAAATGAACCTCTGTGATGAACAGAACTGCCTATGTAAACCAATCAGACGACTGTGCAAACCACACTGCGGATTGGAAATGACTGATTCCAAATCATGTATAGCTGCATCAGCAATTCCTTTACTCGGGCGGAGTGTAACTAAGGGTATCTTAGTTTAAGTTTGTAAACTTAAGGAATGCATCTCATTTGGCACTAACAACCAGTTACGCCATTAAAATGCGTATAAATGTTAACTTGTGTTAATTCATCAGTGTAAAACAACCCTATGATTTAAGTTCAGTTTTTAAATAACTCTTGGTCTTGGCTCTTTTTTTGGAATTTGGTCAATAAAGATGCGAGCTTTGTACATGAATTAGTACTTTGACAGTCTTCTAGCGATATCCTTTAAGAAATCAAACTTCTACTGCAAAAAGATATCTAGAATTTAGAATTCTGTTATTTTATTTTACAATGTTGGTCCATTTTGGAATTAGATTTAATATTCAGAGTTCAGAAAATTAATTATGAATATAATATGAATACAATTACAAAATGTTAGCGGTAGCTGTTGGTTTAGGTGCAAGACTTTACACCTGCAGTTACTCATGAAGCTTAAATATGTAAGTTCATTTATTAAAGTTTAAAGCTAAATGATCACCCTAATGTTTCAATATGTTGAATCACTTGTTTGGAAACTCATTCCTGCTATTTTTTCTCAGTGTGCGTAAACAGGTGGTGAACATCCCATCTTTCGTGGTGCGTCTGGACAGTCAGAAGCACATCGACTTCTCTCTGCGCTCTCCGTACGGAGGTGGACGTCCTGGCCGTGTCAAGAGAAAGAATGCCAAGAAGGGACAGGGTGGAGCTGCAGGAGCAGATGACGAGGAGGAGGATTAAGCTGGATGATTACCAAGAGAAAGATGGTTCTTCAGATCCAAGCTTTTTCAATAAAAATGATCAAATCTGAGCACATGGTGGTGGCTGGATTATTTTATGTCATGTCTTATATAGTACGATTCACTTAAATCAGAAACTTTGACTTTGAGGTACACTTAAAGCACTGTTTAGGGTGAATGTAACACTACACTTCTGATAATAAGGGGATTCATGTAACCCACCTCTTTACTAAGCACTTAAGCTGACTTGTACTTACTAACACACTTACTAACAAAAACAAAAAAAACTTTGGTTCTAACAGGGTTTTTGCAGATGTGTTCTTGGACTTGTTGACCTAAACTAGAGTAATAAAATGTTTACTATGGAAGCATTTCTGTAGGGTGCGCTGGATAAGTGCATCTGCTAAATGCCAAAAATGTAAATCCCCAGTTTATTGGCTTCATTGCCCTCAAATTGACTTGGATCTTATCAACTTTAATCACAGCTGTTGTGATTTGGGTGTCAAGGTGTTGTGCCAAATTATTAATTGGTACAGGCACCTTTTTTGGGTGGAACGATAGGGTTTTTTATTTTTTTTTTAACCTGTGGAATAAATGGTGAGACTGGTTCTGCTAATGACATTGATGCATGGAGGTGTTTAATGTTTTAATTTAACTAGGGTTTACATTACTCATGCATATTACATCCATGGTAAGGAAACTATTTTAAAATACACCTGGGCTCTGCCAGCAGGCCTCTTGCCATCGTTTATCTGCTTTCTCAATGTTTAAGTAAGTAATAAAAATTTTGCTCATATGGGTCTAAAACTTGTTCACTGTAAATCAGGTATATTTGGTTTCCTGCTACCAAGGATTTGGTCAGTTTGTGGGGAATGTCCATCCAAAATGTTTATATTTGAAGAACATGGTATATTGCTGGGCTGAAAACGTATCTTGCATTAAATGTGCAATGACGGAAGACCAAATTACCAAAACCAAATAAACCAATATTGTATAGTAAAGGATAATGTAGTGACTGCTTAATATGTGATGATGGGGGCATTAATAAATAGAAAAACATTTATTACACTGCCTTAATATATAACAATGTTTCACAATCACAGCTTATGTTAAAATTAAGTACAAATACAGGTCGGATAGTAATGTTAATTGACAAAAGCATGTAGCTGCTTAACCTCAACAAGGAGGTGGTTTGGGGTGACTAAAAATTGTACATTTAACCCCCATACATTTTATATGTCTACCTTCTTAAAGCTCATGACAATCAGTTGCTTATTAGCATCAAAGATATTTTATGTGTCACTATAATGAAATAGCAGTTGTAAAAACAAAAAATAAGAAACTAGATATATCCTGCAGGGATGTTTGCTTCTGAAAGTGCCGGAGTTCATTATGCTGAATCTTTAGCTTTTTTGTTTTTACACGTCATCCTGGGGGCTGCAATGACCCGCTTCACTGTCGGAGAAAAAAAAAGTTAGCAACAAATAATACTTTACCTTTAATTTATAGTTCTTTTATAGAACTGTGAACCAAGAGACAGCTTACGTTTCACCATCCTGTGTTGGAAAGAAAGAGAAACAGGAGTAAACATCTTGCTCATTTAAAGGTTTTATTACTACTAGCTTAAAACTCTTCAGTCAAAAAAGCATTTGAGAAGTCAGGCACTAATGTTGGATGAAAAGCCCTGGTTAGGATTCTGTCCAAGTGTAATGTTGGGTTCTTATAAGGGTGCAAAACTGTTGAATGAAATAGAACCTGATATGTTTGAGTTCATATCTTACTTAATTAGCAGTTTATTTGATTATTAGCATGTGTTATTTACAGAAATATATCAGACCACCTTTAATCGAGTCTTTAGGCAGGCTGAGCCCATTGGCAAATAAACCTATACGTTTGTTTTTTTATGGAGGGTTTCTAAATGAGAATATGTTAAGAGTACGTACAGTACATTATCTAGGTAATGTTAATAGTAGTTACTGATTTGAGACACAGCTTTATGATATTTTTATGTGTATGTACCTTCTGCTTTTGGCCTCCAGTCTTTTTCTGAACTCCCAATGTGTCGAAGGAGTGACTGCGCACCCGTATAGCTCTCTACAGTACACAAACAAAGAAAGGAGGTATTATAGAATTATTAATTTAAACATTTTTCATATCCAACGATACAAGAATGTTTAGTATCAGAAAAGTAAAACTTTAGTTTCGCCAACAGTTCAGTTCCAAAGCTTTTAGTTCAGCTTTTGCACCCAATGGAACTTGTGGGTGAAGCTTAAACACATTGTTTGTAAGTCACCACTACACAGACAAGCATTTAGTTAAAAAATCATGGTGTTTTTGGGTGTTTATGTGGTTAAGGATAAGATTATTATGAAAATGTTACAAAAAGCAGCTTAATTATGTTACAGCAGGATGCACCGACAACTAGAATCCTTTAACTTGCTTGTTGTATAAATAGCTGCAAATACACAGCGATTCTTATATGCATCATTTTTGTACTATACAAATACCAATAGGCATTTTTTTGTAATCAGTAATTAGTTAGCTTTTGTATTGCACGTTTCTGCTACTGCATTTAGTGATTGAAAATGAGACCACAGAACCAAGTGTCTACTACCAACCCGCAACATCGGCCATGCAAGACTTGCAGTTCCACCTCTTTATCATTAGAAAAAAGCAGAAATTCACATTTGCAATTTACAGATTGTAAAACAGTGTTATTGTTAAGTTGCTCAAAATAAACCAGAACCCAAAGTTACTTCTTTGTTCAGAACAGTTCCTGTTTAAGACCATACATTGGATATACGGGTATGATATGATACTACTGTATCCGAAACTCTCACCTTAAAATTTTCAATGAATCCTCCCCCTCCCTCTTGTGGTGGGGGTGCAGTGGTGGTGACCTGCACCGAATTTCCCGTCATGTACTGGGAGCGTGAGGACAGCTCGGATCTTAGCGCCTCAAGCAGTGAGGAACGAGTGCGCAGCTTTTGTGAAATTACAGAAGAGTTTTAATGTCGTGAATAATTAGATCATAACAAGAAAAAAAAGAATGAGGAAAAGGGAGGGTTTGTACCTCGAGTTTGCTGAAACGTTCAGCTCTGTAACATGAAATCTCAGCGTTGATCAGTTTAGTCAGGAGAAACTCTCGAAATATAGAACCCTACGACAGGAAAATACATAGGAGTTTAACAACATGATGATTGCATGGCCTCCTAAATACCATAATTACAACTTTGAAACCAAGTATTGCTAGCTAATGTCTAGCTATATTGATCTAACATGACCCTATAATGCTAGAGTACAAGAAAAGGCTAGGGCTTAGTGGTTGCTGTATTACAGTTATAAGACACAGTGTGCTTTCAACTGTCAAGCCAAGGATCATTAGCTAGTAGCATATATTACTATCCACTGAATAACACAGGGGTGGCACAGTGGCGCAGTAGGTAGCGCTGTCGCCTCAAAGCAAGAAAGGCCAGAGTTCTTTCTGTGTGGAGTTTGCATTTTGCCTCTGTGTTTGTGCGGGTTTCCTCCGGGTGCTCTGGTTTCCTCAAAAGTACATGCAGTCAGTCTAATTGGAGCTACTAAAATTTCCAGAAGTGTCAATGTGTGTGTGCTCTGTGATGGACTGCCGACCTGTCTAGGGTATTTCCTGCCTTTCACCCAATAAATGGGACCCACTGTGACCCTGACCTGAAATGACTGTTGTAAAACAGACAATGAATAAATGTTTAATGTTCACTGAGATTGAGATTGCTGGATTTTCCTCACACCAAACTTGTTAAACATGTGCTTTGTGCATTGGGGGCACAGTTGGAAAAAGGAAAAAGGCCTTCCCCAAACTGTTGCCAAAAAATTGGAAGGATATTTGACCGTATTTAATGTAATTAAATATTAAATATTCATTCTGTAGACCGGTAGGACATTGGTGTGGTTGAAACTTTATCATTCGGAGGGGTTTCTACATACTATTGACCATATAGTGTAGCTACCTAAATGTAGAGTTGCGTTCTATTATTGAGTTTTACCACACTTAACCACAACAAAGAAGCTTCTGACTTTCCGAACACACGAATGTAGAAAGTGGTATTATAGTATTGGTATTATATTTTCACACCCCGTGTTCTCACCTCTGTAAATATAGGAGGGTTCGGAAGAGGCGGGCCAAACGGTGGTACATCCTCCCTAGCTGTGACAGACACCTGTCAATCAAAGTTGTAGTTATTCTTAATATTAAGTTCTGGTCACCCAAATATATAAACAATCTCTCACCTGAAATGCTCCCCCGTCCCCTCCGTCTGCCCCATTCTCCCGTTTTACTCTCCGAACAGCAATGAAGCAGTGCAAGAAGTGAGAGCTGATGACGTCACAGATAAACGGGGTTCGGCCTTCCTGATAAACAATGGCGACGATGTCGTTTCCAATGTGTCGTTTTCTCTGGAGCTGAACGCACATCAATGACAGAGACAGGTGAAAGAGTTCAGAGTATATTAAGTTTTTCTTGATGTTTTTTTTCCAAATCTTTTAAGTTTTTAACCAATGAGGCAAAATTGACTCTTCATGTACATTTATGAATGGGTTTCCTCTTTTGCATTCCTCTGTACTCTGCTTTAACATGTATGAAGGAACACACTACACCTTCTGTACTCATCTACCACTCCTACGATACCTCAAACCAGCCAGTAGATGTACTGGTAAAACGACAAGGAAGAAATTCACCATCCAACCTTCCCTCACTCAAATGTGACCAGTTAAGCCACCGACCAGGCCTACCTTATCTACGTCACGTTGAGCTAACCATGGCTCCCTGTATACATGATGCGGCTCTGTGTAGGAACCCAAAACTGGAAGTTGATAAGAACTGGCCACAGAGTGGTCATGTGTCTGTCGCATCCTTGACCAGGATTCGTGGTAAAACGTAAATGTATATGTATCTTACCTGCTGTGTATCTCCATCTGTGAAGGGCAGTTTTGTGGAAACGTGGAACATGATCTCTCTGCCGTGAAAGGAAGTAAACACTGCTTCACTCCCTGTCTGTCCATGTGACACATCCAGCCCCCCTCTGAACCTGTGCAATTAGAATCCTGTCAAAATGTTATATTATTATTATATTATTATTTTTTGTGAATCAGTCTGACACTTCTGAAAGGGGTCCAATCTGCCCCCAATTTCATAATCTATAGATACAGTTTAGTGTCCCGTAGATAAAATAATGAACAGTGGGATGGAGCAATGAAGCAGAGTCTTTAGAGAGCCTGAACTTCTCGTGCTTGTACTCTGGAATACTGTGCCCCATTTTAAAGTCTCTTAGTTTTGGAGAAGGACCTTTTCTGTACCAGCATGACTGTGGTACATGAAAACATGGTTGGTGTGGAGATAATGGGATGTTGATTGTGAGTCAGGCCTTCTCACCAACATCAGTGCCTGATCTCACAAAGGGGAGCACACTTTTTCACAGACACATTGAAGGCTGTTATAGCTGCGAGGAAGGGAGGTGTCCACATCATGTGTTCTGGTACGCAATTACACTATACTGTACTTTTTTTTTTTTTTTTTTAATTTGTACCCCTTTTTCTCCCCCTTTTAGCGCATCCAATTGTTCAATTAGCATCGTGCTTCCTCTCTGTCTATGCCGAACCCTGCCCTGACGGAGGTGATTGAAGCTAACCCGTATCCCCTCCGAAACACGAGCAGCAGCCAGATGCATCTTTGCCACCCACACATTGACGAGTTTGGCGCCACCTAGCGTTGCATGCGGAGAGACACACCCTAAGGGCACCCTCTCCCATCTCTGTGTAAGCGCCTCCAATCAGCCGGCAGAGAACGCAATCGCATTCTGACAGAGAGAGACCCACATCCGGTTCTTTGTCCCACCCCCCACATGAGCAACCGGCCAATCGTTGCTCATATAGCCACTCAGCTTCGAACCGGTAAAGCAAGGCTGGATTCGATACCACGCTTCTCAGAATCCAGCCCTGGTTGCAGCGCGTTTCTTTTTACCGCTGCGCCACCTGAGCGGCCACTATACTGTACTTTTGATATATAAGATAGGAGATGACTTGATGTTATTGGAGATGACTCATGTTATAGAATTTTTTTAAAGCTTGATTTGAAAGATTTTAATGAAATCTATATTTTGAATGTTGTGTGTCGTGTTACCCGGTGAATCCTCTCAGTTTGACTGTTTGACCCAGAATGGACAGGAAGTGTTTAAACTCTTCACTTTCATCATTATTACTAAGAATTTCTTCTTCTGTCAGCTGTAAAACACAAACCCAAACACACAAAGTCATAAGACTGTAACAACATGAATATTATTACATAAGTAACATTTAAACATCATAAAACTGTTACTGTTTTATAGTTATTGTACCAAATCAACTAAATTAGTATAAATACAAATATACACTGTGGCCAAAAGTATGTGGACACCCCTTGTAATGCTTGAATGTAGTTGTTTTTGCCACACCAATTGCTAACAGGTGAATAAAAAAATATATAAGATAACTGATACACTTTTAACATGGCAACAGTTCCTCTTTTTCTTTCAGCATGATTATGCCCCTGAGGACAAAGCCACATCTATAAAAACATGGTTTGACTAGTTGTGCACAAAGGAGCTCCAGTTGCCTACACAAAGCCCTGGTCTCAACCCAACCTAACCCAACACTTTTAGGATAAATTAAATTTGGATTGCAAAGCAGGCCGTCTCTTTTCTTCTACATGTGCCGGCACCTCTACCAGACAGCAGGAGTAGTTGTTGCAGCACCAGTGAGGAGAAACTCTGTCCAGTCTTAAGAACTCTCTGCAGTGGTGGACTCTGAGGGCCAAAGTTTTTCTTTAAAAGATTTTGGCTCGAAGTGGGTGATAATAAGTAATTTCTAGGGCAGGATATACTATAAATAGAACTTTTATACTAATGAATTCCACCTGAAGGTGTAGTTTAAAAACAGCAAATAAAAATTAACAAAAACTGAAAACCCCCAGTTATTATCAAAAATAAAACAGTATTTAAAAACAAATAATAATAAGCCATTATTGAAAATAAACATTGATTAAAAGTGGCTGTGTTCCAAACCACAACTGTGATCCACAGTGCACAACAATGGTGTTATTACAAACTATGTAGTACAAAATGTTAAATTAATGTTTTATCTGGAAAAATATCTTTGACCTAATTCAGATTTTGTATAAATATTTAATGAAACATCACCTGCCCTTCCTTCTGATATAAAACACCAAATTTAAAGTTTTGAGACACTCTGTGTTCATCAAATGCTGCAATCAGCTCTGGAGCCTGAAACACAGAGAAATACAAAGTGGTTTCAAGAATGGTTAGGTTTAAATCAGATTAATTAAGGTAATTAATAAAAATGATCATTTTTCAAATCATGTTACAGAAATAATCTTCTGTGTTTTAAGCTGAGCAAAAAGATCAGGAAGATCTCACCTTCAGGTAACTGATCACGTCAAAGCTGGAAACACTCACATTGACACACATCATCTACACAGAGCAAATGATAAAACTTATGATTATATATTTATTTATTTGTAGCAGTATATCAAATAAATTATTGGTACTTATTAAAGTGGAGTGAGTTTTAGACTCATCCTGAACACCTTTGCAAGTTCCACAGCTGTAGGGAAGTTCTGGAAGAGCGAGATGGAGAATGTCCCATGTAAAGAACACTCATTCATCCTGTAGAAAAAAAGTGTTTATGTGTAAGTAAAAGTGTGTGTTGGTTCATTAACTCATTCATTTTATGAGCAGTTAATTAGTGGTGAATTAACTGTCCATATTAATTAGTACAGTTCTACAATATGTGGTCTGGAATGCAACCAAAATGGTGGATGTTGTGGTTTATATTATGGTATCACAAAAAGGTATGGGGGGATTTTTAACTCCTGTAGAGAATATTAATAGATGCTGATATCATTAGTTGCTGGTATTGATAGATGCTGGAATTAATAGATGCGGCTTCTGATAAATGCCAATATTGATGGATGCCATTATTGATAGATACTTATATTGATAGATGCTGGAATTAATAGATGTTAATATCAAAAAATGTTTATATTGACAGATGATATACATAGTTTCTGGTATTAATAAATGCCGATATTGATAGCTGCTGGTATTGATAGATGCTGATACAGATTGATGCTTGTTTTGACAGGTTTGGATATTGGTAGATGATAGACCTCAGCCTACTTATATTTATCTTTATTTCCTAGAACTTGTTTGATGCTCTTGTGTTGATCATGACAATTATTTGGCCCATGCTATACTCCCCATTTTTAGACTTAAATCATATTAAGATAGATCAAACCTCAGGATGACCCTCAGTCGGTTCTCCTCCTCCTCCAGACAGACGGAGAGAACCAGAGGTCCGAGTACAGGATCAACCGCCATGAATGAGTGATGATACTGAGGGACAGTGAGAAACATTCATATTTAACCCTCAGTCATTTCTCAAAGAGTCACAAACTGCTACAACAGAATGGTAGTCTTGGTACAAAGTACATAGAACAGTGGTTCCAAAGTGTGAGGTTGTCTGAAGTAGAATCTGTTGGACCACAGTCCAGAAAAAATTATTGTGATCAGATTGAATTATTTGAGAACAATGAGCTGAAGAATGATTGGGGCAGTAACAACACTGTTCCTAATGTAAAGTTGGTTGTATTATCCTTATTGCTGTTGTTGCTCTATAAAAGCACCAGCACCAGCTAGAGGGCAGAAATGCCCACATAATGGCAAAATTGGGCAGTATGTAGTGATCATGGTATATTTTAAGTTTGTCATGTGTTATGAAGCTAAAACCAACCCTGTGCCTGAAAAACTCCTGGAAGATTTTCGCCTCTCTGTCTCTCTCCATGATGTCATAGGTCTCTAGGCCAAATGAAGGACTGGAGGAAGTGGGACTCATCTCAACACGTCTGTCCAATGGAGGGTCGATCCAGTATCCTCCAGATTTAGGGGACAGAATGAGAGGTAAACCATCTCCTATCTTTAACAACCGAGACTAAACCAGAGAGAAGAACTCAGGTTAAGCTATTAAGAAATGTAGCCATGTCAGCTGCACATATTAGTAAAGAGATGCAGAGGAAACATTTTTTCAGTAAAAGGAATTGTGGAATTTTCATAGGATTTTATGTTCCAGCAATGACACATATCCCACATGACTTGGAAATGCTTGGAAACAACAACATCTCAGCAGTAAAGCCACAATATCTTAAAGAACAGGAAACAAAGTGCTGAAGCATATAGCATAACATTTAAATCATCTTTGGTTACAGCACTCCAACTACCCGGACTGTCTCTACAATATCAGTAGACAGCAATGCCATTCTGGAGAGACTTCAACCTCATCCAACACCACTGGGATCAATCAGAACACTAACTGACTGCAACTCCTTACTACCCAACATCAGTAATGAAATAAAAACTATGTTCCAAAATCTGATAGAGATTTAACAGAAGAATGAAGACTGTTATAGCAGCACAATAACATGGTGAGGAATAAGACCATGATGCTATTCACATAACTTCAGACATACAGTGGGATGAGTGTGTTGTCAAACACACTTTGATTCAGATAAATGATTCACTCTTATAATAAAATGCATACATAAATAGATCTTAAATGTAATAAGCAGGTTTACCTTAGATGGTAAAGGAAACACACAACGCTGTTCATCCAACCTGCTGCCCTAAAGAAAGAGAAAAATAAAGAAAATAAAGAAAAAACACATAAATAAATGTTTTTAGACATTAAACACACATAAAAACATTTACTTGTAATAAAATGTTTTCATACCTGAAGCTTTTCAATTATCTCAAATAGTTCAGTCACCTGTAGAGAAACAATCAGAAAAGTATCAAGCCTGAACTTTTCAAACTGTAAATAAATGTATTAATATATCTATTAATATTATATATTTTACAGGGAAAATAGTGGTGGTGTAAAACAAATTATAGACAGCATGATAAAAAACAACAAAAGTGATGAGTTTTACTTGGTTTGATTGTTGTATGTATTTAAAAACAACTAGAAAAAAACTGAAAAAAAACCTAAAAAGTAGTACGTTATTCAGTTTACTTAATGTATATGTAATATCCTACCAAACCACTAATAATGTTTTCTTTACGTTGAACTTAAACATTTGGTCTGTTAAAAAAAACCTCACCACTAAAAATAATCATCAGTGATATGTGAAAGCAGCCTATTCATGAAATTATTAAAAAAGAATAAAGAAATTAACATTTTATTACCTTCTGATTGGGGTTTGTGGGCACAAATGTTTTGGTTTCATTAGACGGAGAATCTAAAATATCCAGAATGCTGTGCTCTAGATACTCAGGCCGGCTGAGAAATACAAAATGAATAAGAAAAAACTTTAGATTCATCTGAGAGCTTTAAGTAAATAAAATGGTTTGAATGTTTCTGACCTGCTTTCACTGTCACTGATGAATTTGTCAATCCTGTAAAACAGCAAAGATAACTCAATAAATACATAAATAGTTAATAAGCATTGAATTGCTGCTGTTGATTTATTCAGTCAGATTTTTTTGCTGTATTTGCTTGCAGTTGTTGGCACAACAACTCAGTGGGTAGCACTGTCGCCTCACAGCAAGAAGGTCCTGGGTTCAATCCCCAGGTGGGGTGGTCCGGGTCCTTTCTGTGTGGTTTGCATGTTCTCCCTGTGTTTGCGTGGGTTTCCTCCAGGGGCTCCGGTTTCCTCCCACAGTCCAAAGATACAAAGTTTTCCATGACTGTGTTTGACAATAAACTTCTTTCTGTCATAAATGTAACCAAAGTGTGTAAAAAACAATAAATTATAATAAAATCCTAATAAATAAATAAATTAAACATGGGTGATATAGGTGTTGCATAGCATTTTCCTTTCAGTAAATACAATGATTATTTAAAACCAACGTTTTGTGTTTTGTTTTACATTTTGTATTTTAGATCTACTGTAATTTAATGTGACAAATCTGCCAAAAATAGAAAAAATAAAGAGGGGGCAAATAATGATTCACAACACTGCAGTGCACGACCATCGATGCTGAATTAATTAACTCAGTCTAACAGAGTAAATGCAGCATTGTACCAACCACCTCAGTCAGATTCTTTAATTCATTAACCGATTGAGTGCTTCATGTAATTGATTTATTCATTTATTCTTCAGTAACTGTTTATGTAAACAACTTCTAACATTCACCAACTCACACAAACCTAGTGGCAATACAGAGCAGCCAGTCTCTCTTCTGCATGTTTTTGAGACGTGGGAGTAAACTAAGTTGAACTTTTGCCACCACCCTCCCACCGCCCATATACACTTAATGTCGTCGAACATTGTTTGATAATTAAAAGCTGCATGAGATGACATACTGAACATTATTATAAAAGGCTTTTCAGGTCACATTTCTAAATAAAATAAAAGTCAATAAGGTAAAATAATTGAGGTCTGCTCACCCTCCGTACGCTCCAAACGTAAAACTTCTCTTGCGGGAGAAAAACACGTCGTTTCTTCTCTCCATCGTTTCATTAATGGATTGAACATGTTCAATCTCTCAGTTTCCACCCCCTGTATCTTTCCATCGTTTAATCTCTCATCCTTCCTTCCTCCCTTCCTGCTACCTGTGGACTGTCACCAGTAACTCCTGCATGTCCAATACACTCACTCACACACCAAGGTTATTATTATTATGCTGTGTTTATCCTACTTCCTCATCTTGGAACTATCAAGCTTCCTGCTTGCTGCACTAAATAAAAATTTTACCTGAATATTCCAAAAACTGCTGCCTGATTTATACCTTGATAGTATCAAACTTCTGTAATTGTATATGAACAATTTTGAGTCTGTGTGTTCACATCACTCTTATCAAATAAAGTAAGTACACACCCATTGGTAAAGGACGTGTATCTTATGGCTGTGTTTTTTATGGAAATTAAATTATTTTCATTATCAGTGACTGAATGATTAAAACATACTTATTTTGCAAAAAAATGGAATTGAGTTTGTTTAATTTTATTGTGTTTTTTATAAAATATGGTAAACCGTTTGGTTGTGTAGAAAGTTCCACATTGTAATTTGTTGCATGGCCAACTCAATACTGATTATGATTACTACAGTTGGCAACTTATCAGTGCCAATATAAGGCAAATGTAACTAATTCTATTAAAATACATAGGTTATATGGTTATAATATAGGTATGTGAAGAAAAACCCAAGATAACCTGTTAAACGTAATGTAAAAAACCATGTGATGGTTTGACACCCTGTCCAATTGTCTCCAGGTGGCATCTCAGGATGAAGTGGTTAATAAAAATAAATAACCCTTTTAAACTAATAATAAAAATAATAACAACAACAATGATAATAATAATAATACATTTTATTTGTAGGCGCCTTTCAAAGGATAATTTAAAAAAAAAAGGTTTTAAGAACAGTTTTGAATTCTGCAATAGAATTTAAATAGAATATAATTTAAACTACTACTAATAATAATAACTAGTATTATACTGTCTGTGTGTGTGTGTGTGTGTGTGTGTGTGTGTGTGTGTGTGTGTGTGTGTGTGTATTTGTAATGAATCAGATGATACACTCCTACCATTACCCTTTAAGTTGATGCTGATGCTGAATTATTGATGAAGCTGAAGAGGGCACAGCAGCAGGGAAGAGGAAGAGCTCCAGGGGTTATCTGGCTTTATTAACAAAATGAACCCACAATTCACACCATTTTTTATTAAATAATAAAATAATAATCACTTATTGGTGGAATTAAAACATTGTTCTTGTGTTCTGTTAAATCATTTTTTATTTTACCCAATATTAAGTTTTAATTTCCAAAAGACATCAGTGCAGGATTAAAGAAGAATGGCATCTGAGAGCATAATCAGTTCTCAGAGGTAGGCAATTCCTACCTTACGCCCAGTGAACGGTACCCACCGCGATCCCGAACTTCACTTCGAAATGCTCAGTCAAATCAGCCCCCACGTTGTTTCTAAGGGTGTGCGTATACTAAACATTACGGTAATAGCGTCTGGTAAAACTGATAAAAAAAAGTCACTGACGACGTGAAGGTGACTACATCAGTTATAAATATAGAAATATATCAGTTAAAATATATATAAATGTATCAGTTAAAATATATAAATGTATCAGTTAAAAATACAGAAATATATCAGTTAAAAATATATAAATGTATCAGTTAAAATATATAAATGTATCAGTTAAAAATACAGAAATATATCAGTTAAAAATATATAAATGTATCAGTTAAAAAATATATAAATATATCAGTTAAAAATAAAAACAATATATCGGTTACAAATATATATAAAAATATCACTTAAAAATATGAATATATCAGTTAAAATCAGGGCCGGCGCTAGGGGGGGGGGGGGGGGGGGGGGGGGCTGAGGGGGGCATTGCCCCCCCAAATTGTGTCTTTGCCCCCCCAAGCACAATGCAAGCAACGGCTATTTTTAAAATTATCTCTGAACCAATCACAAAAATGCATTTTGTTTTACAGTGTGAAGATATTTCCTTGCTTATTCCTGATTGGCTCTTTGAGTCATATAAAAATCGGCAGACTGCCCCAAACAGTTCAGTTCGGCAGTATATGTTCTGTTAGTGTGAGCGAGAGGCAGGTATACTGGTAAACACTTTTTTTTTACAGAATTAGTATTCTTTTGTTTTCTTTATATTTTAATTTCCCAATAATATAAATATTCTCACTCATTCCTATTTCCACGTTTGAATATTCTCAGTCTGTGTGTAGGTACATTTGTCAGCTTTGACTTAAATTTGTATTAAAGCCTTTCAAGAAATAGAGTTGTTCTATTAGTAATGGCAATTTAATTAAGGGGGCGTATTAAAATGAAATACAATTAGATAATCTTTTTTCTCCATTTACATAATCAACATGTATTTTTAATCATTGGGTTTT
Organism: Trichomycterus rosablanca; assembly: GCF_030014385.1. Lineage (NCBI taxonomy): Eukaryota > Metazoa > Chordata > Actinopteri > Siluriformes > Trichomycteridae > Trichomycterus > Trichomycterus rosablanca. The sequence goes on along the minus strand of NC_085990.1, from coordinate 7,919,278 downwards.
AAGTTTAAGTTCGAAAACATGCATTTTTATTTCTTTACCTCATACATCACTTTAAGCCAGTATCAATAGCTTGGCTGTCATCATTCATGCACAAATCAAGCCTTGAATATATTTCTGGCTTCAAAAACATGACTATCAACATGCCCCCTCATTAGGTTTTACTGCCCCCCCCAAGCAAAGCAGTCCAGAACCGGGGCTGGTTAAAATATATATAAATATATCAGTTAAAAATATGAATATATAATCAAAAAAATATATAACTATAACAATTAAAAATATATAAATATATCAGTTAAAATTATATGAATATATTAGTAAAAAAAAAAATATATATATATATATATACAGTGGGGGAAATAATGTAACTTTTGTGAAACACTGTATATATACGTGTATATACAGTGTATCACAAAAGTGAGTACACCCCTCACATTTCTGCAAATATTTCATTATATCTTTTCATGGGACAACACTATAGAAATAAAACTTGGATATAACTTAGAGTAGTCAGTGTACAACTTGTAGATTGTAGTGTAGATTTACTGTCTTCTGAAAATAACTCAACACACAGCCATTAATGTCTAAATAGCTGGCAACATAAGTGAGTACACCCCACAGTGAACATGTCCAAATTGTGCCCAAAGTGTCAATATTTTGTGTGACCACCATTATTATCCAGCACTGCCTTAACCCTCCTGGGCATGGAATTCACCAGAGCTGCACAGGTTGCTACTGGAATCCTCTTCCACTCCTCCATGATGACATCACGGAGCTGGTGGATGTTGAACACCTTGAACTCCTCCACCTTCCACTTGAGGATGCGCCACAGGTGCTCAATTGGGTTTAGTCCATCACCTTTACCTTCAGCTTCCTCAGCAAGGCAGTTGTCATCTTGGAGGTTGTGTTTGGGGTCGTTATCCTGTTGGAAAACTGCCATGAGGCCCAGTTTTCGAAGGGAGGGGATCATGCTCTGTTTCAGAATGTCACAGTACATGTTGAAATTCATGTTTCCCTCAATGAACTGCAGCTCCCCAGTGCCAGCAACACTCATGCAGCCCAAGACCATGATGCTACCACCACCATGCTTGACTGTAGGCAAGATACAGTTGTCTTGGTACTTCTCACCAGGGCGCCGCCACACATGCTGGACACCATCTGAGCCAAACAAGTTTATCTTGGTCTCGTCAGACCACAGGGCATTCCAGTAATCCATGTTCTTGGACTGCTTGTCTTCAGCAAACTGTTTGCGGGCTTTCTTGTGCGTCAGCTTCCTTCTGGGATGACGACCATGCAGACCGAGTTGATGCAGTGTGCGGCGTATGGTCTGAGCACTGACAGGCTGACCTCCCACGTCTTCAACCTCTGCAGCAATGCTGGCAGCACTCATGTGTCTATTATTTAAAGCCAACCTCTGGATATGACGCCGAACACGTGGACTCAACTTCTTTGGTCGACCCTGGCGAAGCCTGTTCCGAGTGGAACCTGTCCTGGAAAACCGCTGTATGACCTTGGCCACCATGCTGTAGCTCAGTTTCAGGGTGTTAGCAATCTTCTTATAGCCCAGGCCATCTTTGTGGAGAGCAACAATTCTATTTCTCACATCCTCAGAGAGTTCTTTGCCATGAGGTGCCATGTTGAATATCCAGTGGCCAGTACGAGAGAATTGTACCCAAAACACCAAATTTAACAGCCCTGCTCCCCATTTACACCTGGGACCTTGACACATGACACCAGGGAGGGACAACGACACATATTTAGACATTAATGGCTGTGTGTTGAGTTATTTTCAGAAGACAGTAAATCTACACTGCTATACAAGTTGTACACTGACTACTCTAAGTTATATCCAAGTTTCATGTCTATAGTGTTGTCCAATGAAAAGATATAATCAAATATTTGCAGAAATGTGAGGGGTGTACTCACTTTTGTGATACACTGTATATACAGTATACTAATATATACGTATATATATATATGTATATGTATGTATGTATATGTGTTTACAGTATATCAGTTAAAAAGATATAAATGTATCAATTAAAAATATGTAAATATATCAGTTAAAATATATATAAATATATCAGTTAAAAATTGAATAAATAAATAAACCCATTTCTTCCTGCAAACTGTATTTGGGATACAATTTCAAGCTTTGAAAAAAAGACTTGCTAATAACATGACATTATTATTTTACTTTAAATTTAAAGTCAAATAAAATTTTATCTTAGCTCTTTAATTTTTATTGTTATTAAAAGGACTCTACTTGTTTCCACACAACAATTTCACTTTGTAATGATAGTACACAATCTGTAGTTTACACTCAGTTTATATCAAGCAATTCTGATGTGTCATTTTTAAATACAGGCCTTTATATTGCCACATTTCTATTATTTTAAATCTAGACAGTTATAAAAAAAAATTCTCTAGTTTCCACACAATAATTAAACTTCATAATGATAGTGTACCATCTGTAGTGTACCATCAAGCAATTCTGATGTGTCATTTCTAAATAAATGCCTTTTATATTGTAATATTTGTATTATTTTCACTCTAGACTGTAATTAAAAAGAATTCTCTAGTTTCCACAGGACAATTTCACTTTATAATGATAGTACACCATCTGTAGATGTCACTCAGTTAATATCAAGCAATTCTGATGTGTCATTTCTAAATAAAGGCCTTTATATTTCCACATTTCTATTTTTTTTAATCTAGACTGTTATTAAAAAGAATTATATTGTTTTCACAAATTAATTCCACTTCATAATGATAGTATACCATCTGTAGTTTACACTCAGTTAATATCAAGCAATTCTGATGTATCATTTCTAAATCAAGGTCTTTATATTGCCACATTTCTATTATTTTAACTCTAGACTGTTATTAAAAAGAATTCTCAAGTTTCTACACAACAATTCCACTTCATAATGATAGTATACCATCTGTAGATGTCACTCAGTTAATATCAAGCAATTCTGATGTATCATTTCTAAATAAAGGACTTTATATTGCCATATTTCTATTATTTTAAATCTAGACTGTTATTAAAAAGAATTCTTTAGTTTCCACACAATAATTTCACTTAATTATGATAGTACACCATCTGTAGTTTACACTCAGTTAATATCAAGCAATTCTGATGTGTCATTTTTAAATTAAGGCCTTTATATTGACACATTTCTATTAATATCACTCTAGATTGTTATAAAAAAGAATTCTCTAGTTTCCACAGAATAATTCCACTTCATAATGATAGTACACCATCTGTAGATGTCACTCAGTTAATGTCAAGCAATTCTGATTTGTCATTTCTAAATAAAAGCTTTTATATTGTCAAATTTCCATTATTTTCAGTTTCTATTAATTCTCTAGTTTCCACACAATAATTCCACTTCATAATGATAGTACACCATCTGTAGATGTCACTCAGTTAATATCAAGCAATTCTGATGTGTCATTTCTAAATAAATGCCTTTTATATTGTAATAGTTTTATTATTTTCACTCTAGACTGTAATTAAAAAGAATTCTCTAGTTTCCACACAATAATTCCACTTAATAATGATAGTACACCATCTGTAGATGTCACTCAGGTAATATCAAACCGTTCTGATGTATAATTTTTAAATAATGTAAAAGCCTTTATTTAAAAATGACACATCAGGATTGCTAGATATTAACTGAGTGACATCTACAGATGGTGTACTATCATTATGAAGTGGAATTGTTGTGTGGAAACTAGAGAATTTTTTTTAATAACAGTCTTTATTGAAAATAATGGAAATTTGACAATATAAAAGCCTTTATTTAGAAATGACATCAGAATTGCTTGATATTAACTGAGTGTAAACTACAGATGGTGTTCTATCATTATGAAGTGGAATTGTTGTGTGGCAACTAGAGAATTCCTTTTAATAACAGTCTATATTGAAAATAATAGAAATGTGGTAATATAAAGGCCTTTATTTAAAAATGACACATCAGAATTGCTGTCAGATTATTACCAACTCTTTTTTTCAAAGCTTGAAATTGTATCCCTAATACAGTTTGCAGGAAGAAATGGGTTTATTTATTTTTTCATTTTTAACTGATATATGTATATATTTCTTTAATTGATAAATGTATGTATTTGTATGTATATGTCAATGCAACCCTCTTCTCCCACTCTTCACACACTGATAGCAACACCGCAGAAGAAATGCTAGCACAGGCTTCCAGTATCCGTAGTTTCAGGTGCTGCACATCTCGTATCTTCACAGCATAGACAATTGCCTTCAGATGACCCCAAAGATAAAAGTCTAAGGGGGTCAGATCGGGAGACCTTGGGGGCCATTCAACTGGCCCACGATGACCAATCCACTTTCCAGGAAACTGTTCATCTAGGAATGCTCGGACCTGACACCCATAATGTGGTGGTGCACCATCTTGCTGGAAAAACTCAGGGAACGTGCCAGCTTCAGTGCATAAAGAGGGAAACACATCATCATGTAGCAATTTCAAATATCCAGTGGCCTTGAGGTTTCCATTGATGAAGAATGGCCCCACTATCTTTGTACCCCATATACCACACCATACCATCAATTTTTGTGTTCCAACAGTCTTGGAGTGATTTATCTAATGTGGGTTAGTGTCAGACCAATAGCGGTGGTTTTGTTTGTTAACTTCACCATTCACATAAAAGTTTGCCTCATCACTGAACAAAATGTTCTGTGTAAACTGAGGGTCCTGTTCCAATTTTTGTTTTGCCCATTCTGCAAATTCAGTGCGCCGATCTGGGTCATCCTCGTTGAGATGCTGCAGCAGCTGGAGTTTGTAAGGGTGCCATTTGTGAGTAGCTAATATCCGCCGAAGGGATGTTCGACTGATGCCACTCTCCAGTGACATGCGGCGAGTGCTACGCTGTGGGCTCTTGCTGAATGAAGCTAGGACAGCCACTGATGTTTCTTCATTAGTGACAGTTTTCATGCGTCCACATTTTGGCAAATCCAACACTGAACCAGTTTCACGAAACTTGGCAAGCAGTTTGCTAACTGTAGCATGGGAGATGGGTGGTCTCGTAGGGTGTCTTGCATTGAAATCTGCTGCAATGACCCGGGTACTGCGTTCACCAGACATCAACACAATTTCTATCCGCTCCTCACGTGTTAACCTCTGCGACATGTCAATGGCTGTAAACAAAGAGAAGCTTGTAAATAACTCATGAAAGAATAAAGTTACGTTAAAACCAAGCACACCATTGTTTTTCTTGTGAAATTCTCTATAAGTTTGATGTCACATGACCCTCTTCCCATTGAAAAAACTAAAGTTGGATCCAAAATGGCCGACTTCAAAATGGCCGCCATGGTCACCACCCATCTTGAAAAGTTTTCCCCCTCCCATATACTAATGTGCCACAAACAGGAAGTTAATATCACCAACCATTCCCATTTTATTTAGGTGTATCCATATAAATGGTCCACCCTGTATATATTTTTAACTGTTTTCTATATTTTTTAACTGATACATTTATATATTTTTAACTAATATATTTCTGTATTTTTAACGGATACATTTATATATTTTAACTGATGTAGTCACGTTCACGTCGTCAGTGACTTTTTTTTATCAGTTTTACCAGACGCTATTACCGTAATGTTTAGTATACGCACACCCTTAGAAACAACGTGGGGGCTGATTTGACTGAGCATTTCGAAGTGGAGGCTGACTTGACCGCAGTGATCCACAACAGATTAAAGCAGTGGTAAAACAGGCAATGAATGAACATTTCCTTGCACATGATGCTGGTTTGTGTTTAACTTTTTGTCAGTTTAGTAAAAACGACAGTTTGATGTATATTTGCTGTGAAATGGAGTCAAAAACTTCTTTAGCTGTGCGCGCAGAGGAGAAACCGGCTGTGCTTCATAACACACAATCTCTACTAGGTAGTGCAGACTTTATAGTGCGCAACTGACCATGTAGTTACACACTATGGTAGTAAGGATTGTGCTGATTAGTTGCGGCTCAGTTTTACTTCACAGAGAAACACCTAGCAGATGGACTGAGGGAAAAAATATGTTAAATTGGTTATTAATATTATACATTCACATTTACTCGAAAAAAAAATATTATTGATAAACAAAACAAAATACATTATGTACTTTATCTTGTATACCAGTTAGTTTACAGCTTACAGGATACCTTAGAAACGAGCTAACTTACTGAAGCCTATATGAAACTGAGGTAAAGTGGTGGTTGTTAAACCATCAGTACTGAATGAAATAAAAAGATTGAATGAATGCATCATTTTGTAAATTACTCAATTTGAAATGTCTTTTTTTAGATAAATCCCTGAAGTGCTGTAAAGTTTGATCATGATACTTAGATGGAGATCAGAAATGTTCTGAGGTATATTATATTAGTTTACTATTAATATGAAGCCCTCAAAGCACTATAAAACATAAACTGGTTTATGATTACTAGTTGTTCGTTGGTGCTCCTTCCTGACCACTTTATAAAGTAAAAGTTTCTGCACCTGGAAATTAGAACAAACCAAATGTGAACATAATTTTTGCCAACACTGTTCATTAGTACTGATCTACTAGTACCACTGTTTCTGTTTTCCTGCTTTAGTGTACACTTTAGTGTAAGTACTGTAGGTGTGATTTGTTTACTTTTCAACAAAATAAACCATTTTAAGGCAAAGTAAATCAAGAAAAAATCAGTGACCATCCTTTATTTATAAGCACATGCACACATGTACACCAGTTCATTCAAGTGATTGAGTCAAAACACCTTGTTGATTGGAGAGGTCAAAGGAAAATCACCAGACTGGATGACAATGTACTGTATTTTCAATAACCCCTCTTTATAACCACACACAAAATAAAGGTTTAGACAACACCTTTGATCTTCCTAAATATGTCATTTTCTGCAAATTCTCTATGCAGAATTTGTATATAATGAACACAAAATATATTGTAAATGTATTTATATAGTAAATACAAGAGAAAATAGAATTAAATGCTTAAATGCTTATTTTTACACCAGAACAATATAATAGCATTATAGACAGAAAATCTACCACAGGTCTAACAAACCAAAAGTGAGCAAATACCAAATCACAGCAGTTCTTCACCATGGGCTTGGGACCCAACACAGGGTTACTTGAGATACAGAAAGTGATTGCAGGAGTTTTAAATAAACTAAACACAGACATCTGGGCAGCTGAATGCAAGTGATAACATTTTTTAAATGTCTAGTTATCTTTCACAATTTTATTAACTTTTTCAGTTTTTTAACAGTTTATTCAGTTTGAAACTCATGTCACTCTCATGACATGATCAGCTGTGTGAAGTGTGATCATTCTCACATTAAACTGAATGAACTAGCAAGTCCCAAAGCTGCAGAAGAAGTTTTCTCGTGTGGGATGATCATTACTGATTCTCCAAAATATCCATACTAACAATCTAAAAAATGAGAAAGAATGAGATGAACAGCACGAGAATGTTAATGCAAAGAAGAACATACAGGCAAAAGCGCTTCATGTAGGACATTTTGTTAATCGTCTTATTTTTTGGTTTCTGAAGTTGCTGATTTTGTAGAACCAGTTGATCTTTCTTAGCTCCCTGATTTCTCTGATACTTCTGATTTCTCTTTTGCTTTTCACCTTGTTTATCATTCTGGTCATTCTCATCTTTTCGGTCTTTCTGATCTTTCTGTTCTACCATGTCTTCCAAATTTAGCTGATCTTTATTTTCTGCATTTTGCAGATCTATTTGATCATCTAGATATGTGAATTGAATATTCTTATCATCTACATCTTTTTGATCTTGCTGATCTTCTATTTGTTGTAGACTTTGCTTATCCCGCTTTTTCTGATCTTTATGGTGTTTCATATTTGTTAGGTTTTTCTGATCTTGCTTATTTTCCTTATGTTCCTGATTATGCTGATGTGTCTGATCATTACAATGTTTCTGATCTATCCACTCTTGCATGTCTTCACATTTTTGATTTTGTTTATGTTTCGGATATTTCTGATTGGGCTTAGCAATCTCACATTGTTGATCTTGACAGTCTTGAGTATCCTGCTGATCTTCTTGATCTTTGTTTTTTGTTATTTTGATCTCAAGAGTGATTGAAGTGTTTTGCACAGATTTGTGGATGTGCAGGCAGTCCTGAGTTAGATGATAATGTTTGATAGTTTCTGAATTTTGGGTGCCTCTTTGTGTTGAGGGCTCAGTGACATCCTGTGTTATAACTCCTTCTGGAAGTTTATCCATTAATAACTCCAGTAGTGTCTGATAATCATTAACAGTCATTGGTCCTACCTCCTGATCCTTTTGAGTCTTTACGTTCTCAAAGATGAGACTGAGAACAGCCAAGAATCGTGGCAGAACATTTTCCTGGCAGAATTTGTTCAACTCCTCGATCTCTGTTGGGTCTTCAGCCACTTTGCCATAGTAGAAACTTTCATTCTCATCCACTTGATCTTTACTGCCCTGATACTCTTTTATAACCAATACAGCGTTTACTGGAGATTGTTGCACCTTTTCAAGGATGTACATGCTGGCCAAAGTCTCATAATAATGCTGATCAGTTACATGTATTTTAACTTCACAACCTTCATCAGGTATAGTAGAAAGGTCTTCCATGTTGTCCTTAATACCTGTACATTCGGTGATGAATTTGTTGGTTGGTGATGTGCTGGTTTCACATTGAATCTCCACTAAATAGGCAGACCTTCCAGAAAGAAATCCATACTCCACCTCATGTTCTCTTTTGCCATATGTACAACGAATCCCCTTCTGTTCAATGTAGAATTTCAGGCATTTCATTTCTCCCTCAAACGCCAAGTTCCCACCGTCTGCAGTCATGCCAGCTGTGGAGCTGTGGAGCTCCTCATATGTGTCCTTGATTTTAAATCCACAGCTGGTTTGAGAGGTATACTTTTCCCACTTTTCCTTCAGAGTTTCTTGTGAACCTTTATATGGTTTAAAAAATATAATCCTCATGATTTCCTGAATGTTCCTTTCCTCTTTCAGTCGCAGGACTTGTGCAATTTTTTCACAAGACAGACGAGGACTTGGGACAATTTGAAGTTTGAGGTTTTTCAGATCTTCTGTGATAGCTTCTGCATCCTTTATGATATCTTTGTTTGTGGAACATGTGTTGGCCTCTTTATTCAGAACCCCTACCGGCAAGTCGATCTTTAATAGGTTTAAGAGTTCCTGCCAGTCTTCAACATTAAGATGTTCTTCCTGCTCATCACATCCTTTAGCATTGTCTGCTATTACTCTTATTCCACCATCTTCTAAACTTTTAGATAAAGCCTTTCTTTTTCTTTTTTTCGTCCCTGCAGAGCGTGTTTCATCACTTCTTTTTTTCTTTGTTGACATAGTGCTTTGTTTTAAAAACAGAAACAGAAATGAAGTGTGAGCAAAGTAAAAAATGATTAAAATGGATTATAGCTAATAACAATTAAATGTGTAGGTGGGCAAACCTAGTTGTTAGGTTCAGGTGTTTTTGCTACACTCATTGCTGACAGGTGTATTAAATCTTTTCCTAAATTGATTGCTGAGAAGGAATTTAACACTGCTACAATAATCAATCCTGGGTGTGTCTAATCTAATTCAACTCAGTCATTACTTTTGGTTATTTGTTTATTAAAAACTAAAGGGACAATTACTTTTTCACACAGACTGTTGGTTATGAATAACGTTTTTATTTGACAAATAACATTATCATTTAAAAAGTATTTTCTGTTACTGTACATATGATGGAGAAATTGGTGACAGTCATACATTACTCTACTGGTTATATTAAAAGTTCATAGTGTAATTTTTGAGCAGTCAAAATTGGACTTTATTTCCATCAATTAAACTGCTTGAATAGAAATTAATCTCGATAGAACTTAAAAAAAACCTGAAAATTTTCTCACCGTATTTCTGATGCTGATCTTTCTGTTCTGAAGAAATCAACGTACGGAAGTTAAGTTGGAGACACTTGGTGAATTTTCACTTGTGTTTGCAAGTGAAGGCGATGACGTCAATCTGTGTTTATGCATGCAAATATATTCTCACTGTGGAAGAGCCTGATCTCCACCCATCAGTCCTTCCTTTGCAGTGTGAATTCCACAAACTGTTGGAAACTTCCCTTTAAGATTTTGCTTCATGAGCAAAATGTTGTTTTAGAAAAGATCAACAAACTAAAATAAATTTGGTACTCGACATTCTTATATATCACTGTACCTAACAGACCTTAATTAGAATCATTTAGATCTATAATAATCAAACAAAACCACCAGTGTATTTCTAGGTAGAATTGTATATCTTAACTCATGAAACAGGCAGTGTTAAGCTGGTAATACTGTTGTTGTACAAAGATCTGATTCATAATTATTGATGATTGAATCTTTTGACTGATCTGAATGAAGAAGTGCCGCCAAGAGGGAGGAGCTTCAGTGTGTTAAGCCATGTGATGGATCCTGTGTAATAGTTAATACTAGGGATGTAACGATACACTCTACCCACAATGCGATGTGATTCACGATACTGGGTTCACGATATGATTTTTCCCGATATTTTTAACTGAAATTGAAGACAAATTATGACAAAGTTTCCTTTAATAATTTTTCTTAAAAAATAAAATACTGTATTTGTGATTATCTTTTATTTATCTATACAATGAATGCCCTTTTATTTCTGAGGTAGGTACAAACTATGCAAAACAATTTTGAATTAAGCCCAATTTGGCTGAAAAAACCCGAATTTGACAACCAGGTGATTTGGGCAGCCGTGGTTTTATGTTTTTTGGATACAATCCGGGTTAGCACCCGAACATCCCTTTCAGACAGCTTCCTCTTGCGTCCACAGTTAATCCTGTTGGATGTGGTTTGTCCTTCTTGGTGGTATGCTGACATTACCCTGGATACCGTGGCTCTTGATACATCACAAAGACTTGCTGTCTTGGTCACAGATGCGCCAGCAAGACGTGCACCAACAATTTGTCCTCTTTTGAACTCTGGTATGTCACCCATAATGTTGTGTGCATTGCAATATTTTAAGCAAAACTGTGCTCTTACCCTGCTAATTGAACCTTCACACTCTGCTCTTACTGGTGCAATGTGCAATTAATGAAGATTGGCCACCAGACTGGTCCAATTTAGCCATGAAACCTACCACACTAAAATGACAGGTGTTTCAGTTATTTTGTCCAACCCCTGTATATTAGAGTGTGATTGTTTGCTTGTTGGTTCTAAAATGTTTTTTTCTCTGTTTCTGTGTCACCTCACAGCAAGAAGGGCCTGGGTTTGATTGCCAGGGTTCTTTCTGTGTGGAGTTTGCATGTTCTCTCTGTGTCTGCATGGGTTTTTTTAATTCCATGTAAAAATTTTAGGAACCACTAAATGAATTATATACACCATTTTGCCAAAAGTATGTGGATACAGACTAGAAAGTTTATTTAATATTCTGTAAAACGTTTGAACACACTATAACTCTGCACCCACTCCCAACAATCACACAGTAAACACACAACATTAATATATGCCACAAATATTAAACCCACCAAAACACCGAACCACAAACTCTCTTCAACAAGCTCTAACTTTAGTTTTTATTATTATATTTTACTGACACAATTCACATTTTTTTTCATTTACTGGATTCATTAAAGCGGCAGAAGACAATATTTCATCATAAACAATAAAAACAATACAAATTCCATCATAAACAATAAAAACAATACAAATTCCATCATAACCAATAAAAACAATTAAAATTCCATCATAAACAATAAAAACAATACAAATTTCACCATAAACAATAAATACAATACAAATTCCACCATAAACAATAAAAACAATACAAATTCCATCATAAACAATAAATACAATACAAATTCCATCATAAACAATAAATACAATACAAATTCCATCATAAACAATAAAAACAATACAAATTCCATCATAAACAATAAAAACAATACAAATTCCATCATAAACAATAAAAACAATAAAAATTCCATCATAAACAATAAATACAATACAAATTCCATCATAAACAATAAATACAATACAAATTCCATCATAAACAATAAAAACAATACAAATTCCACCATAAACATATATTATAATATAAATATTATAATAAATATTCAGAAAACACCCAAACACCCACCACAACATACCCGAGCATTCACTTTTAATTGTTTTAACTGTTATTATTGGTACTATTGTTATTGTTGTTGTTATTATTATTTATTATTATTACTGTGTGTTTGTACAGCAGGTGGTGCCAAATCTTAATAAATCTCTGATCTAATAGTTTATGTTGTGGTGAGCGGCCGACTTGGGTTCCCCCAGGATGCCCCACCTGCTTATGCCAGGTTCACACTACATGACTTTTGGGGTTTCCCCACAACTACACAACTGGATCTCTTGCAGTCGGGAGTTTTTTAAGTCGTTGTGGTTTTCACACTACACGACTGATCGGTATCAATCTATCACCAGGATGAGTCTGGTTTCCCAAACTACGTTTTGTCACAAAAACAAACGAGAGAACTGACGAGGGATTTAATGATGCCATGTTTAAAAATAAATGTCAACAATAAGCGAGCGATTAAAGTTGTTTGTGCGCTGATGTGCAGCGTAAAATCAAGGAGAAAAAATATGGTATTTGGGTACACGACCAGCAGTGATTGTCTGTTCTGTAGTGAGTTGGAGGTTAATAAATATTTTTTGCAATGCAGTGTTGGTATTATGTTTAGGCGTGGACGGTAAGGTTACAAATGCTGTAATGCCGATGTATTCTGATAGAAACTATATTATTCCCCTGTCCCACGTATTTACATCTCCTCTAGTGCGTTTCTCCTCACCTCGTAACTTGCATTCTCATTGGCTGTAGTTCGATACCGCACTCACTGCCAGTCGGCCAACTAATCCAGATATTTAACATGCTAGATATCTGTCTTCAGTCAGCAAGCCACTCGAATGGAGTCAGTGAACAGTTCACACATAGTGATCAAGAGCCGAGTTTTGATCGCCGAGCGAACGCTGAGTTGCCTCCGAGCTGCCACATCTAGCGGTGACCAGTCGGCGAGTGGAAAATCAGGGCAAAAATCGTGTAGTGTGAACTAGGCATTAGTGGGAGAGCTGGATTCCCATGATGCAGCGCGCCCACGGTAATAAGGGTTAAATTGTTTTGGGAGCGGTTGTGTAGAGTGAGATGTGTTTGAGTGTTGAAGCAAATAGCACACTTTTTTATAGAGTTGTTCATAGTGACCTTTGTGTTTACAAACATCTTTATCTTAAACTTTCACAACATTAAGTTTCCTTCATAAGTTGATTGTGGGTTTTCTAAAAATCTAAAAAATATGCTGGTTTAAAATTATACATACAGCAGCTCAGATGATGAATCTGCTGGTGTAGAAAGTTCTGTAATTTAACATTGTGTCAAAGCCTCAATCAGTTATAAAATAATTGACAACAGAATTCTCTGTGCCCATATGAATCAACCAAAGACACTATAAAAACAAGCTGAAATATAAAGCCAAACAAGGTCTTGCCAATATCCTGACTAAAATTATATTTAAATTCTATATTACTGCCGCGTTTACCATCACAATGTTATTAATCAATTAATCAAGTTTAAAGACGTGTTAATATGAAACTCAATTATGTGTTTTATATTTCCACAGTATGTTATTAGCTTAATTGTTAATATTTAACGTTAAGCTTTCTAATTTATTTTTTTGGTTTCTGTCTTTCTGGTTCTTTTACTTTCTGAAAGATGAGATTGAGAACAGCCAGGAATCTAGGCAGAGCCTCGTCTTCACATAAAGCCCTCAGTTTCTCAATCTGCTCAGTGTTTTCCTCCACACTGTTCCAGAAGTATTCCAGATGTTTGCTTTTATCTCTGTGTCTTACCACCATCAGCGCTTGGACTGGAACTGAATATGATTCCACGTTTTGTAAGATGTAGCTGTAGGTCTGAGTTTGAAAATAATACTCGTGGTTCTTGATTAATTCTGCTTGTTGACCTTGATCAGGCTTGCGAAACACTTTTCCCACCATGTCGCCCCTCGTGTTTTTACATTCGATTATGACTTTTTTAATCACTTTGTCAGTGGTATCATAGATCTGTGCTAGGAAGTCCAGATTTCCTGAGAGAAATCCAAATTCTACTTTGTTTCCTTTGGTGTAGCTCATTTTCTCACCATCCTTGTCTGTTTTTAACAGTCTCTTTTCATGGAGGAATCTGAGACATTCTATTTCATTCTGCGTATTATTACAAAAGCCGGATGACGTGCCACTGATAGATGATTTATGAACAGGTTCTTCCATGTTCACGTTCTTGCCCTTTGTGATGGTGGCACGATTTTCTTCCACATTAAAACAACCTGTTTTACGTGTTTCTTTCATATCAGGAATAGAGATGGGCCTTGTTTGATACATTTCTCGCATTTTGAATCCACAAACAGTTTTGGATTTATTGTTCTTCCACAGTTCTGAAGCTTTCTCAGATCTTTTACTCTTTTTAAAAAATATCATCTGTGTGATTTTTCCAGCGTCCAGCTCTGTGGTTTTAAATGTCTTTTTCTGTGACAGGGCTTTTTTAACTTCTCTGCAAGCCAGGCGTGGGATCCCAACCAACTGAAGGTTGAATTTTTCTAGATCTTTCACGATGTCTTGCACATCTTTAATGACATAGTTTTCTCTGGATCGACTCACAACTTCTTTTTTCAGAACCCCTTTAGGCAGTCTTATCTTTAATACCTTCAGAAGATCCTGAAAGTCATCAAAGCTGAGATGTTCTCCTATGATGTTCTCAGCCATTACACATGTTTTCTGCTACTTACTCCCCAGATTAATGTTTTTAAGCTTCACCAGCCTTACCCTTTGGATTATATGTTTCTTTATTTATCTTTTAGCTGATCCAAGAACTGAAACAACACAAAATGAACTGTGAGAAAAATTAAAGAGGATTTTAAGTTAAATGTTTGTATCACATAATTCTAATGTCATCATACAACAGTAAATAAGAGCATTAAATACTCACTGCTGGTGTTAAAGGAAGCTCCTGGTGAAGTGAATTCAGATGAGTTTCGTTATACACACCTGTATATTCATGTTATTAAAAGGTGAGTCAGATGGAATCTAAACTGCACCTACAGGTTCACAAGGAATTCACTGTACATGAATTCCTTCCTTAAAGCTGCAGTATGCAGGGCTGTAGTTTTCCAAACTGGTGTTGGTCTTGAGATCGATCCTCAAACAACTAAATTATGTACCTTTATCAATATCATTTGTTTTGGTCTTGAGGTCTAAGGTCTAAGTTTTTTTTCTTTAAATAATACCTATGAACAATAAGTTAGTTTGGGATACTCATTTAGGGCATGACATTATTAATATTATTAATAGCTTGATGTTTCCATCCTCATTAAGATTTGTAAATCATACAGAATCTAAATAAAATGCACAACAGAGTCTGTTTCATATAAATGTGATCACAAAGGCATTCTGAAAAACTATGTGCCCATATATGGTACTTTATATGGCCAAAAATAAATGGACACAGGACCATGAGCTTGTTGGACTTTTTTTTTTTTCAAAAGCAGTATTAAAATAGAATAATCTATGCGATCTGTTCAGCTACAACAACAGACACTTTTTGAGAAGACTTCTTACAAGACTTTGAAGTATGTCTGTGGGAATTTGTGCCCATTCAGTGAAATGAGCATTTGTGCTGGGTACTTTTTATTCAAGAAAGCGTCAGTTTATGTTCCCGTTCATTCCAGAGCTGTTCAGTGGGGCTGAGGTTAGGGCTCTGTCCAGGCCACTGGGGTTTCTTTAAACTAAGCTTTTCTTAATGTCTTAGAGTTGCTTATAGACTTTGCTTTGTATACAGAGACACAGTCATGCAGGAACAAAAAGGGCCACACAACACCAGAAATATTTTGTAGGAGGGGGTTAGGGTTAGGGTTAGGGGGGGGGGGGGGGGGTATCCACATAGTTTTTGTTGGAAAAAAACAGTATACACACATTTATGTACTATGTAAGTAAGTAAGTTTCATTACAGCTCTGTACTGATACAGAATAGTGTCCTGGTTCAACTTAAAATTACAGAACAATATTAAGTTGTTATATATAGAGAATTGTTATATATATAGAGAGAGAGTACAGTGGCAATTTACTGTATAATGACATGCTCAGATGTAGGAGACATATTCTCTGAAAGATGGCATATAGTACTGTTTGATTTGCACAAGACACAATTGTGCACTATACTATTTGATCTTTAGTCCTGTAGTTCTGTCTTTTTAGTGTTCTGTTATATTTTAATATCTACATTTTTATTAAAATTTAATTAAAAGTTTATGTAATATAAACTACCTTAAATCTATTTTTGCACTATATTGATCTGTTTGTGATGTATGTGAATTGCTGCTATAACACTGCAATTTCTCTTTGGAGATGAAGCGTAGTTGTAGCCTAGTGGTTGAGATACTGGACTAGTAATCAACAGGTTGCTGGTTCAAGCCCCACCACTGCCAGGTTGCCACTGTTGGGCCCTTGAGCAAGGCCCTTAAACCTCAATTGCTTAGACAATATACTGTCACAGTACTGTAAGTCGCTTTGGATAAAAGTGTCTGCTAATGCCGTAAATAAAAATGTAAATTATATTGAGTGTGCAAATATGTATTAAAGGGCAGTTAAAGTACCGGACTAATAATCAAAATGTTGCTGGTTCAGAATGGGGTTCAATCTACTGTTATTATAACTTAGTGGGGTCAAAAAGTATTTAGTCAGCCACTGATTGTGCAAGTTCTCCTACTTAGAAAGATGAGAGAGGTCTGTAATTTTCATCATAGGTACACTTCAACTATGAGAGACAAAATGAGAAAAAAAAAATCCAGGAAATCACATTGTAGGATTTTTAAAGAATTTATTCGTAAATTATGGTGGAAAATAAGTATTTGGTCAATAACAAACAAGCAAGATTTCTGGCTCTCACAGACCTGTAACTTATTCTTTAAGAAGCTCTTCTGTCCTCCACTCGTTACCTGTATTAATGGCACCTGTTTGACCTCGTTATCTGTATAAAAGACACCTGTCCACAGCCTCAAACAGTCAGACTCCAAACTCAACCATGGCCAAGACCAAAGAGCTGTCAAAGGACACCAGGAAGAAAATTGTAGACCTGCACCAGGCTGGGAAGAGTAAATCTACAATAGGCAAGCAGGTTGGTGTGAATAAATCAACTGTGGGAGCAATTGTAAGAAAATGGAAGACATACAAGACCATTGATAATCTCCCGTGGGGTCAAAATGATCATGAGAACGGTGAGCAAAAATCCCAGAACTACACGGAGGGACCTGATGAATGACCTGCAGAGAGCTGGGACCAAAGTAACAAAGGCTACCATCAGTATACACACTACGCAGAGAGGGACTCAAATCCTGCAGTGCCAGGCGTGTCCCCCTGCTTAAGCCAGTACATGTCCAGGCCCGTCTGAAGTTTGCCAGAGAGCATATGGATGATCCAGAAGAGGATTGGGAGAATATCATGTGGTCAGATGAAACCAAAATGGAACTTTTTGGTAAAAACTCAACTCATCGTGTTTGGAGGAAGAAGAAAAACCCAAGAACACCATACCTACTGTGAAGCACGGGGGTGGAAACATCATGCTTTGGGGCTGTTTTTCTGCAAAGGGGACAGGGCGACTGATCCATGTTAGGGGAAGAATGAACGGGGCCATGTATCGTGAGATTTTAATCCAAAACCTCCTTCCATCAGTGAGAGCATTGAAGATGGAACATGGCTGGGTCTTCCAGCATGACAATGATCCCAAACTCACCGCTCGGGCAATGAAGGAGTGGCTCCGTAAAAAGCATTTCAAGGTCCTGGAGTGGCCTAGCCAGTCTCCAGACCTCAACCCCATAGAAAATTTGTGGAGTCCGTGTTGCCCAGCGACAGCCCCAAAACATCACTGCTCTAGAGGAGATCTGCATGGAGGAATGGGCCAAAATACCAGCTACAGTGTGTGCAAACCTGGTGAAGACTTACAGGAAATGTTTGACCTCAGTCATTGCCAACAAAGGTTATGTTACAAAGTATTGAGTTGAACTTTTGTTATTGACCAAATACTTATTTTCCACCATAATTTACAAATAAATTCTTTAAAAATCCTACAATGTGATTTCCTGGATTTTTTTTTCTCATTTTGTCTCTTATAGTTGAAGTGTACCTATGATGAAAATTACAGACCTCTCTCATCTTTCTAAGTAGGAGAACCTGCACAATCAGTGGCTGATTAAATACTTTTTGGCCCCACTGTATATTCTAAATCACCTAAAATGTTTTTAACAATATAATATTTTATTTGATTTCTTTTGCAGTATTTGGATAGAATATTTCTTTTTGTGGGGGTTCATACTGGGCTTTTTGTAATTTTGATGAAGTTTTTCCAGCTACAGTAATGGTTCTGTGTAATATCACATTTAAAAAAGAAAGGATTAGGTAAATCTAGATAGATAGACAGATAGATAGACAGTTAGACAGAAAGATAGATAGATAGATAGACAGACAGACAGATAGACAGAAAGATAGATAGATAGATAGATAGATAGATAGATAGATAGATAGATAGATAGAAAGGATGGATGGAAAGATAGACAGACAGATAGATAGAAAGATGGATGGATGGATGCTTTATTGATCCTGAAAGAAATTAAAGCCCCAGTAGCATAATACAACAAATCAGTACAGTACAAAACCAAAGCAAACAGAAAAACTAGAACTGAGTATTGTCTTGTATTTTACATAAAATGGATAACTGGTAACTATAATGACTATGCATGAGGTGTAGTTTCAGTATAAAGTTAGATTAAATAGTAATTACATTAAAAGCTTACTTATGGTGAAGTATTACTTTACATAGTATTCACCTAGTGCATTTAACATGTTAATGTTAATAAATTCTGTATAACTGTGTAAGTAAGAAGTAATAAAACCCTGTTTCACTTTCATTGTCTCTAAATCAGACCTGAAACAAAATGCTAAGCAGCTAACAAGCGCGCGCGGAAGTTAACGTCACTTCTACGCCGGAAGTAGAACTGTAAACATTGCGAGTGGGAGGGGCTTTTGTGTGTTGCACTAACGGTTTTTCAACAGGATTCAACAAAAACATTAAATTTATTAATTAATAAATCAGTCCGTTTATTAATTACTTTATATCCAGGAGGATTACTTACTCAGCGGAGAGCAAAAGAATCTACTGATCTGAGGTAAATCTCATCTTATTCTACTCTTGGGGATTAGCACAGGAGCTAACTTTATGCATCAGTTAGCATTCACTGCTAAAGCTAACTGCTGAATACAATCAAACAAACGATAACAAAGTAAATAATGATCATAAATAATACTGATATTACTGTAGAACTTATATACACTAAAATTGGCGTGTTTTCATGGCAGTCTCGGGACTTTAACGATTTCTTTAACTTTTCTGTAACAAACAGAAACTTCTTTGTTTAGAAAGTTTGATGAATTTCAGTTATGTTTTAGTTTATTGTGGAATTCTAACAAATAGGGTCAGAAATATATAGACACCAACGTAGATAATTTAACTGGCGGTGTAGAAAGTTTATTTAACTTTGTGGCTTGAATGTCCATATAAGTAGAGCTAGTTTGTCTGCACACAGTAAAGTGAGCCACAAGCTTTACAATGGGGAAAGTTATAAAACTTATGGGGCATCGGCCTGCACACGTAAACGGACGCAGAGTATCACAGTGGACATATGTTTTACTTTCTCACAGATTAAAGTGTGCATATACAGTGTATCACAAAAGTGAGTACACCCCTCACATTTCTGCAAATATTTCATTATATCTTTTCATGGGACAACACTATAGACATGAAACTTGGATATAACTTAGAGTAGTCAGTGTACAACTTGTATAGCAGTGTAGATTTACTGTCTTCTGAAAATAACTCAACACACAGCCATTAATGTCTAAATAGCTGGCAACATAAGTGAGTACACCCCACAGTGAACATGTCCAAATTGTGCCCAAATGTGTCGTTGTCCCTCCCTGTTGTCATGTGTCAAGGTCCCAGGTGTAAATGGGGAGCAGGGCTGTTAAATTTGGTGTTTTGGGTACAATTCTCTCATACTGGCCACTGGATATTCAACATGGCACCTCATGGCAAAGAACTCTCCGAGGATGTGAGAAATAGAATTGTTGCTCTCCACAAAGATGGCCTGGGCTATAAGAAGATTGCTAACACCCTGAAACTGAGCTACAGCATGGTGGCCAAGGTCATACAGCGGTTTTCCAGGACAGGTTCCACTCGGAACAGGCTTCGCCAGGGTCGACCAAAGAAGTTGAGTCCACGTGTTCGGCGTCATATCCAAAGGTTGGCTTTAAAAAATAGACACATAAGTGCTGCCAGCATTGCTGCAGAGGTTGAAGACGTGGGAGGTCAGCCTGTCAGTGCTCAGACCATACGCCGCACACTGCATCAACTCGGTCTGCATGGTCGTCATCCCAGAAGGAAGCTGACGCACAAGAAAGCCCGCAAACAGTTTGCTGAAGACAAGCAGTCCAAGAACATGGATTACTGGAATGCCCTGTGGTCTGACGAGACCAAGATAAACTTGTTTGGCTCAGATGGTGTCCAGCATGTGTGGCGGCGCCCTGGTGAGAAGTACCAAGACAACTGTATCTTGCCTACAGTCAAGCATGGTGGTGGTAGCATCATGGTCTTGGGCTGCATGAGTGTTGCTGGCACTGGGGAGCTGCAGTTCATTGAGGGAAACATGAATTCCAACATGTACTGTGACATTCTGAAACAGAGCATGATCCCCTCCCTTCGAAAACTGGGCCTCATGGCAGTTTTCCAACAGGATAACGACCCCAAACACAACCTCCAAGATGACAACTGCCTTGCTGAGGAAGCTGAAGGTAAAGGTGATGGACTAAACCCAATTGAGCACTTGTGGCGCATCCTCAAGTGGAAGGTGGAGGAGTTAAAGGTGTCTAACATCCACCAGCTCCGTGATGTCATCATGGAGGAGTGGAAGAGGATCCTGTAGCAACCTGTGCAGCTCTGGTGAATTCCATGCCCAGGAGGGTTAAGGCAGTGCTGGATAATAATGGTGGTCACACAAAATATTGACACTTTGGGCACAATTTGGACATGTTCACTGTGGGGTGTACTCACTTATGTTGCCAGCCATTTAGACATTAATGGCTGTGTGTTGAGTTATTTTCAGAAGACAGTAAATCTACACTGCTACACAAGTTGTACACTGACTACTCTAAGTTATATCCAAGTTTTATTTCTATAGTGTTGTCCCATGAAAAGATATAATAAAATATTTGCAGAAATGTGAGGGGTGTACTCACTTTTGTGATACACTGTAAATAGGAGTAGTTTGTCTGCATGCATTAAAAGTACATGGAATAGTGGGTCTTGTTGTCAAGGACGAAAAGAGAAAACTCAACCTCATGCTAAGATCAGATTTCTCTGATGATCAGATCTAATTCCACATGGGAATTGGAAACGACTAGATCAGAAAGATGCTCCGAAATCCTGAAGAGAATCTGGTTTAAATAGTGTGATTCCACAGATCTAACCTAACTTGTGTAACTAGTTTATTACTACAGAATATGACATGTCGCCTCACAGCAAGAAGGTCCTGGGTGCGATCCCCAGGTGGGGCGGTCCTTTCTGTGTGGAGTTTGCATGTTCTCCCCGTGTCTGCGTGGGTTTCCTTTGGGTGCTCCGGTTTCCTCC